>NW_018127945.1:1532578-1569121 GCF_001952655.1 Monopterus albus | reverse complement strand
GCAATGTGCGTTGGTTGTCAAGAGGGAAGGTGCTCAGCCGTTTTGCGGCTTGCCTGAGTGAAATCCGGACTTTTCTTGAAATGAAAGACGTCGAGCATCCTGAGCTACCCAACACTGAGTGGCTCCTGAAGTTTTACTATCTCATGGACATGACTGAACATCTGAACCAGCTCAATGTGAAAATGCAAGGCATTGGAAATACAGTCTTATCCCTTCAACAAGCAGTGTTTGCATTTGAAAACAAGCTGGAACTCTTTATCATGGATATTGAAACAGGTGGTTTATTACACTTTGAAAAAGTGAGAGAATTTAAAGATGCGTGCACAGCAAGTGACCCCGCTCAACATTTTGATCTCCAGCAGCTAGCTGGCTTCACATCTAATCTCCTGCAGTCATTCAAAGCACGCTTTGGAGAATATTATGAGCACATGTCTTTTTAAGTTCATCACTCATCCACACGAGTGTGCAGTGGACAAAGCTGACATGAGTTACATCCCTGGTGTCTCCAGAGATTTTGAGGTAGAGGTTACTGACCTGAAGGCCTCAGACATGTGGGTGAATAAGTTCAAGTCACTGAATGAAGATTTGGAAAGACTTGCACGACAGCAAGCAGAGCTGGCGAGCAAACACAAGTGGACAGAAATGAAAAAAACTTCAACCCGCAGACCAGCTGATTGTCAAAATTTGGAACGCGCTTCCTGTCACATACCACACACTGCAGCGTGAGTATTGCCATATTGACCATGTTTGGCTCTACGTATGCATGTGAACAGTCGTTCTCACATCTAAAAAACATCAAGACCAACCTACGATCACGTTTAACAGATGGAAGCCTCAACGCCTGCATGAAGCTTAACCTCACCACGTATCAACCAGACTACAAAGCCAGCAGCAAAACCATGCAGCAGCAGAAGTCACATTAATGTAATTAAAGTATTTTATTTATTAGTGGTTAGCTTCAGTCTAACAACGTTATTAAAAAGAATAAATCCAGAGACTTATTATACTGTAAAATAGTTGGTCTTATTTAAAAATGCACGCATTTAGTTGTATTCAGTGTAAAACAATATTATATGGCTCTCACGGAAATACATTTGAAAATATGTGGCTTTCATGGCTCTCTCAGCCAAAAAGGTTCCCGACCCCTGAACTAAAGGGAACTAAAGGTATGAGAAGTAACTAAAGCTTATAAAGTAACTAGAGTCTATAAGACTCAAATCTTACAGCACTTTGACACAAAGTACAGATGAGGCTGTTCTGCAATACATTACTGGCTACTAGTTGCATTACTCTAACAGCAAGTAAATGTCCTGTTTCCCTTTAAATTATAGTAAAATGACAGCTGTTATTTTGCAATATGCTGCTGTAGAATTATCGTATTGACCTGGGATGAGTCTGAATGATGATGCTACACTTTGTTGCACTTTGTTCATTGTGTTTTTGTGTTTTGATTTACTCAGAATATCATTATTATAGACCTGAGCACTGTGGCCTAGTGTGAAGAACTGGAAATATTGTTTCTGTATATTGAAGGTCAGCAGTGCTAAAATCTGCAGGTGTTGAATTTAAGGAACCCAGGAACATCCTGAGGTGTGGGTGTCTTTCACACTGACATGGTTAACACAGAGGAAGCATTGGCAGGTGGTGCAGTAGGACCCTGAGATGCAGCAGCAGTAAAGCAGGGAGGAGCCTGAATATACACCAAACAACCATCCACACCCTGCAGCCACTGGGAAGTTCCTCTGCATTCCTACCATACACGCACATACTCACATATACAAAGACAGAAAACTAGGAGGAACCACACGCTGAGGGTGGGTAAGTGTGTTCAGAGTGTGTGAGCATGTTGTTCCTAGTTTCTTTGCAGGAAAACTGAATAGTTACTCTTGTCTTCATACGCCTCCATTTGTGTGTGTTCAAGCAGGAGTGCTGTAGGACGCAAGACCAGAACCTCATCATCAACGTCCTGCCAGGTGCTGTATTTCCTGACTCATCCCCACTTTCATCTTAAACGTCTTTGTCTTATGTCACTACCTCTTTAAACGTAACTCAAGCAGAACAAAAACTGAACCACTTTCAGTTCAGTCTTGCTGTCAGTTTGATCCTGTCTCTCAGGAGTGTGTCTGTATGTTGGCATATTTTCAAGCTCCATTGCTGTTAAAACAGAGGTAGCTTTTTTAAATCTGCTGTTAGGGCAGACATAACTTCTGTTTCCTCCCACAGAACTGAAACATATAGTGCAGATTCATATCTCAAGTGTGACGCAGGTTACTGACATTACAGTTGGAGTGTACATGGCAAAGTATAGTGCACAGATCGCTGGGAAATTGTGCCTCAAATTAGTGCATATTTAGTCTCACTTGCAAATCCAAAAGCTCCATAACTTGTCTAATGTTGCTATAAGGTAATAGCTGGTAATGCAAATGCAGACATAAAACATGAAAATCATAACCGTCAACATATGACTGCCCTCAAATATTTAAATGATGGATTACAAAGGTCTACTAATGTCTCAAAAAGGGGGTTACAAGGGTTGGTACTGTAGTGGTAGTTTGCTTTTTCATAGACTAATGACATTTAGTCTACTTGTCAAAGGATTATTAGCAAGTTAGGACAATGAACTCTTCTGCATGAGTGATGTACACTCTGGCCTGTTCAGGTGGTGTTTCTCAAATCTTCACAATTTTCATCTGTTCTCTTCTAGATTATATTTAGTTAGAAAGCCTTGGTCAATTTTCAATTTTTAGGACTAACATAAAAAGTCTAATGCCACGTTAACAGATTTGTGAGACTACAGGCAGTGAGTTCCTCAGGGCAAATGCTAACATATAGGTGATAATGTTCTTATAACAATAATGCTAACATTCTGTCATTGTGGTTGCCACTGTCACCTTGACTTAGGTTCGTGTGGTAGCATTTAAATACAAAAGCTAATGGGAATTAGTTTGGCAGGTATTTGGTCATAGACCATAACAGTGGACAAATTAAAGTTTTGACCTGATGATGAGGCAGATGAAAAGTTAAGCAGTTACCCAAGTATTTGCAATTAATCCAAGGGGGACATGAGCATCAAGGGATCATTAATAAGCACTATTAATGAATGCCAAATTTCATAATAAGGCTTTCAATAACTGTCAAGGTATTTCACTAAAAGCTAAAACTATCAACTTCCTGGTAGTCCAAGTTCATAGACTTGATTATCTGGGGAATATGAATGCCTATATATATACCAGCTGTTGTGAACAAATCTGGACAAAAGTTGTGGACCAATGTTAGGGTTATTAAAAAATAGACAAACCAGATCAAGACCACTTATGTGAATAATATAAGGATTTAATTATTCTTGCAGCAAGGGAGCATTCAATATACAAAATATGGTTGCATGAAGGAAATGCTCAGAGAGGCAGTCTCTCTGGGGGTCATTTATACAGTCAGACTTAACAGTTGTGGCAAGTTCTGTGTCATCATTGGCTCCTGGAACAAATATGTCTGTATCTCTGCAGTCTGACTGCTTATGAGAACTGAGTTGGTGTAAGCACACAACAGGAAAATACAATCAGTAAAATACATATGGTATCTAAATACATAAAGTATCTATTCTAGATCTACTGTTTACTCTTTGCAAGTACAGAACGTATAATAATTGTACTGTGGGTCACTGGATGGACCATTGTATCATCAGCAAACTTAGGGCCTTGACAGAGGGGTCCTTCAAGATGCAGTCATTGGTGTAGAGCAGGGGTGGGCAATTCCAGTCCTCAGGGGCTGCTGTCCTGCTTGTTTTCCAACTACCCTGCCTGACCTGCTGCTGATTACCTGACTCAGGTGTGTTCAGCCAGTCAGAAGCTGGAAGATACCATCTTAGATGAAAGTGGAGTGAGGAAAGATAAAGTGAATTGGTATCTTCCAGCTTCTGACTGACTGAACACACCTGAACCAGGTGTTGTATTCCGGTTCTTTTTACCATGCTAACTCTGAGAGATGAGGCAGTCCAAGTAGCTTCAAAACAGTGCTGATTTATTCCATGAACAGAGGTAAAAAATTAACATTACACTCTCAGGTAACACCAATCTCTCAAAGGACTTCATAACTACAGATGTCAGGGCAACAGGTCTGTAGTCATTCAGTCCACTGATGGAGGTTTTCTTGGAGACTGTCTTGACAGTGTCTTGCCCAAGGACCCCTCGACATGTGGAGTGCAGGCACCGAGATTCAAACCTTCAACCTTCTGGTTGGAGACGACTGCTCTACCCACCGCACCACTGTCGCCATTGGCCTGTGGTTTTATGTACACTCCAATTAGAATGAAACTGTTAAATTCACAGGGAGAGTGTTGGACCCGGTACTTTTTACCATGCTAACTCTGAGAGACGAGACAGTCCAAGTAACTACAAAACAGTGCTGATTTATTCAATGAACACAGGTAAAAATTAACATTACACGCTCAGGTATCTTGCACCTCCAACCTGCACGCAGGCAGCTGAAAGATGAAAGACACTGAACCACACCAGGCCTATACATTATATCACTTTGGTTGGGCTAGCCCCATACTACTCAGGGACGCCAAACCGTGACGTCTCCCGGTGCCAGCTTTGCAGCTGGCCAGAGCAGTAGTCAAAGCATGAAGAAAAATCAATGTGTGATTGTTGATTATGTGGTGTGTAGCTAAAACATTCTGACATGACCTCTAATGACATGTCGTGACATTAAACATAAGAAAATATTATGGCTATGACTACAGTTATACACGTCATAATAATAATAATAATAATAAACATCCTGTCTTCTAACAGTCATCAACTTTCTATCTAGTTATCCTTGACCATAAGCAACCTGCTGCAACTCATAAGAATGCCTAAGCATTTAACAGTCTGAGCTAGACACATCCTGTCTACTCTAAACATTTCTAATACATCAAGTATCTAACCAATATCTATCTGACTAAAAATACCTAACAAGAGTAAAAGATTTGCAACTGATAACAAGAGTCTCTAGGTCTGTGTTGCATGTCCTCTGTAGCACTGTGACATCTGTGCACCAACCTTTATTTATGTAGAAGCAGATTCCACCTCCTCTTGTTTGCCCAGACAGCTCCTTTATGTGATCTACTCTGTACACCTGGAAGCCCGGTACTTGAATCGCGCTGTTTGCGATCGAGTCGCTCAGCCAGGTCTCCGTGAAGCGCAAAGCAGCAGAGCATACAAAGTCAGAGTTAGTCCTGTTGACAAGAAAAATTTCCTCCAAAAAATTATCCATTTAGTCCCTGGTGGGACAGGTGATGTGCTGTCTGTATTTGGGCAGTTTGTGGGAGAGATTTGCCCTGTTAAAGGCACCTAGAACAATGAGTCGGGATGTTCTAGCTCCACGCTAGTTATCCGTTCTGCCAGGAGCTGTAGTGTGCTAGTGTGTGTCTGTGGTTTTATCTACACTCCAATTAAAACCTGTGGGGATTTACCTGAACAGGACAATTCATTGATAGTTGGAGTTTTACATTTTAATGCTGGGTCTTTAAATGTTTCTTGTAAGCATTGAATCTTACACGGAGACCAGGGGATTTATTTTAACATGAAATACACAGAGTGTCTTTGACACAGGAGGTAGGCTGTGTTACAGTATAAAGTGGGCAGTAAATAGAACGTTCAGACAAAACAGTAATTGTGCTCCAAAGTGATTTCTTTGATATATTCTAGCATACTGACATTGCCATCTTCATTTCATGAATTATATTTTGGATTTTGTTAAAAGGTTTAATAAACATCTCAGTTCCAAAAAATTAGAATGTTCTGGCTATTTTTTTGATATGTTGGGCTTTACAGGGCTAGAGCCATGAGGCTAGTGTGGCTAAAAAGGGAAGAAAACAGTGTAACAGCTTAAAAAAGGAGCAAACCTCACATCCTGACTAATTCTTTGGTGGTGTACCTTCCTTGCGCTCCTTTTGGGTGATGATGATGGAACAATTGAGATTAAAAGCTCCAGGATAAGTGGAAAGGAACCCATAACCTGGCAAACTAAAACCGTTTCTGTGAACGATGGAGCAATTGAGATTAAAAGCTCCAGGATAAGTGGAAAGGAACCATAACCTGGCAAACTGAAACTGTTTCTGTGAATATATTATCCCAGTCTCATCATGAGTACGGCAGATGGCGATGAAGGTGAAGGTGCACGTGGGAGAGGTAGTGAAAGAGCCCGGTGGCCGGAGGATAAGACCCCAGAGGGAAAGGTGCTGGGCAAATCGAGTGCTACAACCACTGGACCAGGCTGGACAAAGGTCAGCTGCCCTTGCTGTGTGTCGGAGCAGATCGAGCCGTTGGTTCTAGTGAAGCTTGGTGCGAAGGTTCGGCCTGAGACGAAGAGGTGGCTCATCAGACTGATTGGAGCTCCTCAGAAAGATGGAGGTAAGAGCTTGATGAACTGCAGGAGTACACGTAGAGACTGGTCCAACCCAGCAAAGAAATATGTGCAGATCAAATATTATAAACATTTATCTCACTCTTATATTGAAAGTATAGTGAACATGAGTCATTACCCAGAAGGGCTCTAACATTTAAACATTAGATTGCATTTGCATTTACTTGCAAGTTGGCAGCATAGATGAATTTAGTTAAATGATTTCTATGCATAAGCTACAGAGCATGAACATTTAACTAGGACAGAAAACGTGACAAAATTTGTTTTCTGCGACAATATTTATAAGCATTTCTTTGCAGATAAACGCCTCGTTTTGATGTTTGAACTACATTACGTATGAGTGAATAGATATTTATCCTAATAATCATAAAAATTAAAGACTTAATTTTCCTTTTATTTTACTTTAAAAATATTTTGGTTTGGGGGGAGATCTCATCTCCTTTATGGAAATTTCCTAGGTCAGATGACTATATATTTTTTTATTTTACAGCAGTGGTATACAAGTCATTAAACCCATTCTGTGATGACAGAACACCACAGACATCATTTTCCAGAGACAGGAAATACTCGTTCTGTCAGGCTGATTCTTGCAATGATGAAAAAGACATTTAGAATATTTCCTATTGATGGAATGCTACAACCATAAAAACATGGAGTTTGTATGAGTTTGCAAAAATTTAAATATAATTCCTGTGTAGAGTTAGAAAAAGGCAATTAAGATTGCACAGTCGTGATTCTGCATGATAGTGTGCTTTACAATGTTTTAATCATAAAAGCATGTTCTGGTATTTTTAAAGATTGACATAATAATGGATTAGTTAAAGTTAGCTTTGCTTAAACTGTTTTTAAAAAATTAACTTAGTTTTTAAGCTAATTTATATGAAAAACTACAGCTTTCCACATGTGATGAATGAATATTACATTATTAAACAAACACTTGTCTCAAAGTTCAAACAAGAGTAAACACAAAAGTAATAAATTAGCTCCCAGGATTAGCTATTGTAGCTAACTGCTAGGAGTCCACATCTAGAGCAGTAGCCCGGCTAACTAAGCTAGCTGTTTGTTTTGCCTACTAGCAAACTATTTATCTGCAGTATTAAACATATATTACTTATTGTTATAGACACTGAATCTTTACAACACAGGTTGAAACAGCAAAAATAATCCTACTCTGAGTTTTGTTTAAAAATCTGCATTTCACTTACTTTCTATATTCACCCATTTGTGACATTCTGTTCTTTCTTTTCCCAAATTCCCATCCAACAAGCCATGAATGCCACTACCCTGCCATCAGACATTAATTGTATGTCTCTCTCTCTTATGTTTTTCTGTATCAAGCTTCTTCCCGCTTTCATTGACCAAATCAACGCTGCTGGAGCTGCTAACTGCAGTTCCGCTGCTAACCTTAGTTCTTAGATTTGTTTGTGCTGTGCCTTTGAGTCACTTTTTCAGCTTTTGCATCAGATATAGAAAGAGCTTTTTGTTTTGACCATAAATACACTCCACATTTGGGCTCCCCCAGTTGATGACAATTAACATTATGTTCATTTTTCAAAGGAACAGATGTAGACATGCCTCTTTTTGTTTGGTTAAATGTCACATCAACATATTTCTCTGCCTAGTTGATAATATATGAACTACAGGAGAAAGGATATAGGATAATGACTATATACAGAATGTGTTTAAACAGTTAAGTGTTCCTCTTCTGTGAATTGGCCTCTCTTTTTGGTATCAAATTACAAAATAATAGTTTTGGTACTCCCCCTTTGCGCCACCTTCCAACCACAGGTGCTGCGTTACTTGCCCACCCAGGCGAGGATGCCAGTGGTGACATCATCGTGGTCGCTGCCCCACGCTGTACATTACTACGAGCCGTTGAAGAGTTGGGTCTGTGTAAACCTTACCGTGACGGGGACATGGAGGCCTTCTCCTACGATGACAAAGACAATTTTATAGAGTCAGGTAAAGCATAGTAGCTTGGAATGTATTCATGAATACACTAAATATGACATGTCATTGTGCTCCTGTTGCTAAGCCATAAAATTAAAGCTGTTATCCCAACAGGCTGCTAGGGGCACACATCACAAGAATCAGTTGTGTTGTGATGTGGTTTTCAAATGTGTATCTCCTCTGCACTGAAATAAGCACTGTCTAATTAAAATCATGTGACCTTTTAAATTTCAAATAAACTGAAGGATTATATGTTCCTGTCTGGGTTGGGAACATTCAAATTCTCATTTTGTTAAAATGAATAAACCATTAAAAAACTAGGAATCCAGGATGAAGTGATTAGGTCAAAGGTCAAGATTACAGCGTCCATCCCATTCCCATTAATATGACTGCTTGGTGGAGGCATACAACCATAAAGCATTAATTCTACTTATTTATGCATAGTTATACATTTTTATATGATTATTCAATCTCTTGTTCAGGATCCTTGTTTTACAGGTGTCACAGATGATGTGTACCAGCAGAGACTTTTGGGTGTTGAGGGGTCTGTGATACACACTTGTTCTGAACTTAAATGGAGATTTTCATTATCCACTTCTTGTTCCCATTAGTCTGAAGTACCCATCCATCATGCCGTTATTTCGTTTCTCTTTATTGACAAGATGACCTCACCACTGAGCTTTTATCTTAGAGTTGTAGTTTAAAGTGAAAATTTGGATATTTGTCTGTGTGAATAAATTTTCCAACAGAAAAGCTTTCTGGAGCTACCTGAAATGTGTCTTTTGCTTGACAGCTGAACAGAGTCAGTTATTTAGCTCCACCTTTTATTTAGTTCAACCTTTTGGGTGTGTCTGATCTACCCTGCAGGATATTCTGGATTTAGTTGAACACTCTTTTTTTGATAGATGGACAGGCTTCTTCTGCTCACAAATGTTTGCAAAGACTCATGCTAAAGCAGTTCACTATATAATCCCTGTTCAACCCGTAGTGTCTTTTTATACAGTTATACAGTACATATGACTTCAGACTGAAGTCAAACATATAGAATATTCTCATAGTGAAGGAGCCGGCACAACAGAAATAATGTTCTCTGCAGTGGGAACAAGACTAAGAATACTGTGAGCAGAAGACTGATCTATTCATCTACACTTGTGTTAAATGTTTTGCAAACACGCCTTCTATTTGTATTTGACAGTTGATGTGAAAAACACAAAAAACTTGACAGCACTCAGAGAGTACAAACCTCTGCTAAGGTAACTCAGTTTCCGCATGATGCCCTTACACCTACCAGCAATGTTCCCATGATAGTTTGACCCCCATAATATGAGTCCTTGACCATGAAGCATTTGGAATCAAATTGACATCATTAGTAATTTGATAGGAAAAACTACATTTCAGTAATAATGGTTTTCTTCAGGATCTGGCTCAGTAACTTTTGATGATATGGGCTGTTCCATGGGCCATACCCTATCTCTCTAAATAATTTCATTAAAATATCTATTCACAACTTGAGCTATGCTGTGAACAAACCAACAAACACTAGCAAAAAGCATTATGTGAAAAGAAACAGAAAGCGTTGAGTAAATGCATTTGAAGTTATGATCACAGCAGTGATCGGGAGAGGCTGTGGCTTAGGAGGTAGAGTGGGTCGTTTCCTAACCGTAGGATTAGCAGTTCGATTCCTCGCTTGTCCAGTCAAAGTGTCCTTTAGCAAGACATTGAACCCCCAGTTATCCCGATGATAACACCAGTGTGTGAATGGCCAAGTAGTGTAAAAAGCGCGTTGGGTGTGCTGTAAAGTGTAGAAAAGCGCTATACAGGTATAAGAACATTTAGCGGTACATCCAGTAGATGGAGAAAAACTGTCTCTTTGTTTTGGATGAAACTGTGGTGCTACTAAAGCAGAGCAGTTTGCTGCAAGTCTGCCAGATGTTAGGTGGCAGAAGTTATAGTTTGGGTACAATGGGGACAATGTTGACCCTTTGACTGTTCCACTAGTTTACTTGTATAAATTTATTTTGTACATGAAATAGGTCAAGACACAACTCAGGCAGTTGGATGATCTAATCCAAACTGAGGTCGGTTCTGTCTTGCCAGCCTGAGCTTCTGTGTAGTAGTTAAATTACTTTCACATTTTTCCTGACTCGTGTATCTGTGCCTATTCACGTGTGTTACAGACAACGTGGAGGTGTTCCTGACGCTAGCGGAGCGACAGTATATAGTGAAATATGAGCTGGATGGTTTGTGGGTGCAAAGGGACCTGAAAGTACCTGGCCTGTCCGACAGCTTTGTACTGAAACACAGAGACAGCATCTGTGAGTACTTTCAGTTCTTGTTCAGAATCTAGCTGTACTACGTATCTGCTACTGTTCTAATCTATTATCTATGGCTTGCTGTTACTCTCCTGATATACAGTCAAGAAACTTTACTTTACAAGTCCATAAATATTTGGACAGTGACACAATTTTTACAATTTTGCCCCTTTATACCACCACAATGAATTTGAAAACCTTGAATTAAAGCTGACAGTCTACAATAACATATCGATTGCTTCATTTCAAATTGTAGTGATGTACAGAGGCAAAATTACAAAAGTGGTGTCACTGTCCAAATACCTATGGACCTGACTGTACAGTATTAGGATTAGTTATTACACGTTCCCAAGTTACTCTGGTTTGAAGTGCTGTTTTGATGTCATGTGCAGGGCAGAAGCTTGTGTCAGCTGGTGTGGTTGTGGACATGGTTCCCCTCCACAACCCGGGCAAATTGAGGGAACTTGGTAAAACCTGGTACTCTGGGAATCATCTGGCTCAGCCATTAGGTGGGTGGAAAAACACACCACACACACATATATGATGCAAGTATGGTCACAGTCTCATTTTTAATTTATTCACCCCTGAGAGGAATTAGAATTCACAGCAGGTGTCTGGGTGGGTCACAGCTATATTTTCTACCTGTACATAAGACACATGAACCACACAGGTACTTAAAGCTCCGTCTGCTGCTTTATCCAGATGCAGTCAATGAATATTTTGGAAGCTCTGTGGGATTCTACTTCAGCTTCCTTGATTTCTACACCTGGTCTCTGCTCCCACCAGCAGTACTAGGCCTGTCCATTACTTACTTCTCTGGTAGGTTATTTATTATTTATTTTTGTGTATATAGTGAATGGCATTTAGACATACTTAACACTCTAAAACATTTTTATACCTTTAGAATGGGGACTTCAAACACTATATCTTGAAGCTGCACATAACAATTTTTTCATGTAAACAGCATATATGCTAATGTGAAGCAGCTGTTTGAACTTAAATGACTGAACATTCTGAATACTGAGAAATCGGATAACTTTATGTTAGCAAACTGCCAACAGCAGACTCATATTCACCAGCCAGACTGGTACTGCATGGGCTTTACAAGGCAGGATTAAACAAGGCTAAAAGTCTGCCATGATACTGCCACTGTAAAAGTAGAACTTGTAGGCATTAAAATTGAGAAAACCTTGCTATTGTGGAGGCACAGGGGTAATGATTTAGTTTAATCTCAAGAACTTAAGTTAATTATTGAAGACAAAGCAGCTTTGGTTGTTGTTAACTGTTAACCTATGATATCAAGATAATGGATAAAACTGATTTAAGCAAAATCATATAACCTGGTCATCCTCAGTTTTTGTATTTATCCTTTCCATTTTAACATTTCACTGCAAGGGAAAACATTCTGTATGTGAAGCTGGGATTTAGGATGGTGCTAGAGAAAAGAACAGGCTATTTGGTTAACATAGCACTGTATATTATTGTTGTGCATTAAATTGTTGTAGGCCTATTATAGTGTACTTCATAGCATAAAAGCTCAAGATCAATGCAAAGCTAACATTACGATGCCAATATGTAAACATTAGCATGTCCATAAAATATTTTACAAAATACTATATTTGTACCTGATGGATATACTGCAGTACATCGTTTTCCACACATAACATGCACACAATCAACATGCTTGACATTACATGTGAACTTCAAGTTATGTGTTAAAATTGTACTGTAGTAAGCTAACAAGTTGACATGCTAAATGTTACACACTAGAGCCTATATTTGCATGTGAAAATGCAAAGCACATGTTAATGTGTTATAATGCTAACATGCTAATATCATTAATCTCACCGCACTGCCAAGGCTGAGAGGATGAAAACAGAAATGTTTTAAAGGTATCATGTGATGATAATCACCAGAACCATCAGTATTCATCTTCTGAGTGTGAATTGGCCTATTTTAATGGCAACCGTCAAATTGTTTTGTTTTTCCACTCTTGATTAAAATTGACCAAAATGTGTGTCATATCACTAATGTGGCTGGAAACATTACTGAAATCAGTGTTTTTTGGCTGGATACTGAGGATAGGATGCTCAGTCTTGTTTTTAATTTATGATGAGGAGGGTGTACAGTATGATGAATGGTGTATAATACACTCAGGTCCAGTACAGTGAGTGCAGCTGTAAGTCGAAAAACAAACTTCTTCCTTATCACAGGTGAGGCTCAGAAGGAGAAGGAGTCAGTCTGGGGCTCAGGGGTCACAACTGCTGAAGATGAGTCAGATCTAGTGTTCAGTGGTCATATGGTCCAGGCTGTGTTCAGCATGATCTGGTCCACGGTAATCATGGAGCTGTGGAAACGTCGGAGCTCCACCCTGTCCTACCGCTGGGGGACCCTTAACCTCACAGAGCGCTTCGCAGAGCCCAGGCCCGGTTTCCATGGTGAAATCGGGGTCAACCCAGTGACGGGTCGTGTGGAGCCGCTCTTTCCTGGATGGCAGAGGGACCTACGTATGGCACTGGTGTCCGTCCCAGTGGTGGGTCTGTTTCTAGGTAGGACTTATGCATCCATCACTATATGTTAGTGAGCAAGATATGAATTAGTTCCTTTATTTAATGTCTGAAGTGAAAGATGAAGTAGCAAAGATGAGTTCTACAGCTGTGTGTGAAGCATGTTAAAACACTTACAAGCATCTGTTCAGTCCTTTTAAATAGCAAAGCCACTTATCAGCTCTGTTTCCCTTGTCACCTCTCCTGCTCTTTTCCATCTTCTCCTGCAGGGTTGGTGGTACTGGGGATGACTTGTTTCTACTGGGGGGAGGCCCATATACAGCAGCTACACAAAGACTGGGACTCCCTGCTGACTCAAATTCTGCTCTATGTGCCATCAGTACTACACATCATTTATACAAACATGTTAGCGACTGTTTACAGGAATGTGGCTCAGTCTCTGACTGAATATGGTGAGTGAGACAGAGGGGGTGTCAAGGGAGGAATTAAGAAGACTCAGTATTTTTCAACAGAGTCAAAACAATATTTCACATTTAACGTGATGCGGTGACAGTAAGTCTTGAGGAATGTGTGGCAAAGATGTAATCAGAGAAAAGAGAAGGGAAAAAGTCATAAGAATGATGAAGCTTTTCTAATGATTACTGATATTTCTGCTTATAATATTAGTGGAAATGATGACCTCTTGTTATGTCCCTTCAGAGAACCACAGAGAGCAGTCAGCCTTTGAGAACCATTTGACAGCGAAAGTCTTGGTGGTTAGTTCCTCCTCTCCTCTCCTCTCCTCTCCTCTCCTCTCCTCTCCTCTGTCAGCTTCTTAATCCAAGAGACTCTTTTAACAGACTCTTTTCTCTCTTCCACCAGTTCACCTTCTTCAACTACTTTGCTGTGCTCTTTCACATTGCCTTCATCAAGGAGGATGTGCCTTTGCTTCGTAAGGTAATGACTGAACTCCACAACTCCTTTGTCCAGAAGTGTCATGTTTTTAAGGTGGTACTCCGGTGACTCAGTATTAGACTTCCATATTCTTGGGGAACTTAAGTAAAGTAGTTTAAGAAATATAAAAATCAGTACAGCAGAGGCTAAAATATCCTGGTCTTTGTACCTAATGTTTGTGAATATCCAAGAACACTGAATCCAACAAGAGAGTCCACCCACCTAGTTTTTAATGCAGAGTTTCTGTTCAAATTCGGATGCTTTTAATCTCAGATGGAAGTAACCGTGATGACATCATCAGCGTTGTTTTGTTTTGTTGTTTTTATAATGTGATAAACAGACTAACTTGGTATTTAGTTTCACTTCATTCAGTTAGCCTTAGTCTTTGTTCTTGTTAGCCAGCTTCTTGTTAAAAGTCATGGTTAGATTGCTTTTACCCTAACCTAACTGACTTTCTTTGCTAACACTACAACTTTGCACTGATTCCAAAAGGGGCACTCCACCATTTCTGTTTCAGCAACTGTTTCATTAGCTGCCAGTATTCCTGGGATTATTTATTTATTTTACATTTTTTTCATACAAAAAAATTTGTTTCTTTTTAAATTTGTCATTACTATTTCTGTAAATCAACTTGTTCGCTGTGTCCACACTTATTATTAGCTCATTCATTTTCAGTCCTACCTACAAAGCTTCAGCTGGTCGACTGTTTCTCTAAACTAATGAAAACATCTGTCAGTGAGAACAAAACCAGGCATATTTGGGTCATTTAATAAATCTGAGATGTGAGCAGCATTTCAGAGGCCCGGAAACAGAAATGGTGGAGTCGCCATTTTGGAATCAGTGCAAAGTTGTAGTGTTACCAAAGAAAGTCAGTGAATGAAATGAAAGGACTTTCTGAATAAATGTAAAATGATTTGTTCTCTGTCTCCCTTTCTCTATCCAAAGCGCCTTGCCTCTTTGCTGATAATATCCCAGGTGGTGAACCAGGTGACAGAGGTGGTCATACCTTACCTGGTAGACCGGTTCATCAGTACCCCCAACAGGGCAGAGACTGAAGATGACCCACAGGAGGACAAATTTAGAAACGAAAGCACCCTGCCTGCTTTCCCTGTGTGTATTAACAATTTTTTAACACCACAAAGCCAAACAAGGCAAAACAAAAACCTTTTGGCAGTGTATGACAGCAAGCTTATTGATCTGTCACAGGGCCTTTTTGCTGAGTACATCGAACTCCTGGTGCAGTTTGGGTATTTGAGTCTTTTCTCCTGTGTGTATCCTCTGACGGCTGTGCTGCTGCTCATCAACAACATCACAGAGATCCGAACAGATGCCTACAAGATCTGCAAACTCTTCCGCAAACCCTTCTCCCCTCCTGTGGCTAACATGGGTGTGTGGCAGGTCAGAATATAACACAAAACACACAATAGATGAGACGTGTCACACGTAATCAGCTCATGTGGTTGTCTTGATACGTGTGTTTCAGCTAGCTTTCCAGGTCCTGAGTTTTGCCTCCGTCATGTCCAACTGCTGGCTGTTACTGCTGTCGCCACAGTTACAGGAGCTGTGTCAGCAGGGCAAGATGAGCTGCACAAGCATTTTGCTGATGGCTGTTTTGGTGGAGGTAGGAGGGAGAAGGGAGAGAGTGACACAAGCAAAATAATAATATCCATGTGCATTCCCCTGACGGTTTTAGCCTTGTGTTTTTGCAGCATGTGCTCATCTTAGTTAAGGTTATTGTGGCAGTCCTGATCCCCGATGAACCAGACTGGATCCGGAAAAAGATAGAACGCATGGAGTACAAATCCATTCAGGCCCTGAAACAGTAGGTTAACCCCATTATGTTTCATTATTTAGCATTTTGATGTCTTCCTTCACCTGTGTGACAACTTTTCTTTTTTCTTGGCCAGATGCTGAGCTGAAGAGTCCTGATTGCGTTTCAAAGTGTTAAGGTGTGTTTTACGTTGTGCTGTGCTGGCCTGCTACACCCAGAAGACACAGTACCACCTTCAGTGTTGTGTATAACTTGAAAGGAGAAAACCTTAGGATCTCCACTATGGCCACAGTGCATCCTGCTGAGTCCCCAATGCTTGCCCTATACTGTATATTCATATTATATGTATACTGCAAGTGTATCTGAAACATGAGCTAAAATGTGTTTTTCTTGTCAATGTTGGACAGCAGATGGAATGTCTCAGATGACCTTTACAAAGTTTATGTTATGATAAAGAAGGTTTTTGTAGGGTTTGTTGATAAGTTGGGAAAACAGAAGAGTTCTTGGAAAATCAGTAAGGTTTCAGTGTGTACAGTCAATATTTGGTAAGGGTGTGACAGCACAGAGTATTTATTTTTTCTGGCTGGATCAAGGACAGACAATAATTGACTAAATGTTGCAGTTCTTTTCTCTGATCTAGGGCACTTTCAGGAGTGTTTTGCTCAGTGCTATCTAGTGATAGGGTATAACTAGTGTTCATATTTAGGGGACAGTATCGTCATCGGACTGATTCTTACACTGCACTGATCGCTTTTATATCAAAATTGGTTTAAAAAACAAAAGGTTTAATATAAACTGTTTGTAGCATTTCACCTGGCTTTGCAGTCCCTTTCAGCTCAGCTCAAAGCAATTTAGTCTTTCACTTCAGTGGTTTTGAATTTATGGCCCACAACTTTACCATGACCCATTCTGGTTCACCCATTTAGCAGGTAATGAGATCCTGATATATTGATCAGTGAACTAAGACAAGCTGGCATAACAGCGAGATCCTGTGACCTTTAGATGGAGCCAATCTATTTGATTTCTCTGGGCTAATATACAGTAACAAATTGATTTCTCTGGGCTAATATACAGTAAGTTAGCTGGCTACTGGCTAGAGTTACATATTTATCTTGCCAGCATTAGAGTGGCATCAGTCTGTTGGTAAGAAAATAAATACTCTACGCATATCTCCTAAAATGTTTAACGACTGTATTTACATTATGATCAGTAAATGTTACATAAGTACATGTCAAAAGTCATATTTTGTCGTGATATAACCCAAAACAACGAGGCATGACTTAATGAGAAAAAAGTCTGCCTCTAGTTGAACAAAAAGAAAACGATCACGACACTTGTATCTTTGGACAACGGTGATGCGGTGGGTAGAGTCGTCGTCTCACAACCGGAAAGTTAAAGGTTCAAATTTCGGTGCCTGCAGTCCACATGTCTAAGTGTCCTTGGGCAAGACACTGAACCCCCAAGTTGCCTGTGATGGCGGCCCGGGGCCCTCGGCTCCAAACAAAATTTGGTTGTTCGTTGTACAATAAAATAAAGTTTCTTCTTCTTTATTTCTATCTCTGCTGATGATACTGTCTTTTCCTTACTCATGTTATGGTTATAGGAACATGCTTATCAAAGGATCAAGCCTTGAGCCTTTTAACAGAATGAATTATGTGTTGATATTTAAGATATGCATTGAAAGTACTGAGGAGAACTGTTATCTGCTTTGCAATTAGAAACATGTTATTCCTTTGTGTGTACTTCAGTTTTTACTGACTTGTCTGTTGTATGCCTCAAAGAATGACTGCTGGAGCTCACTGTACTGAAATAACTACAGTAATTCACCTCACATTTTAAGACTTTAATTATATGCTGTTATTATGAATGTTCACACTTCACCAGCTGGTTTGACTAATGACTGTACAGATGAAGTCACTGGGGAAGCCCACCCTTTACTTCCTGAACACTGCTGCATTGTTTGTTATAGACATTATAGTTTTTAGGGGTTAGTATTGTTTCCAGCCACCAGGAGGCACTATTCACTTCTAGTCAACATGCATCTTTTAACAAGCCCTGCTGGCTGCAGAAAGGCTGATGCAGATGGGTGGTGAGACTTCCTCAGTTTGCTGTTGCTGACACTAATCATAATCTGTGTGTGTTCTTGTACTTGCTATATAAATAAGTATTTTTGCTACAGAGTGGACATTTGTTAAAAGTGAGGACATTTTGGCTGGTCCTCATTTTGTTAACCCCCTTTTTGAGGGTTAAGACTTGGTGTTAGGGTTCAGGTTATAAGGTTTAGGGTTAGGCATTTAGTTCCAAGTTAGGTATTAGGGTAAGGTGCTAGGGAATGCATTATAATCAATCCTCACAACGATGGAAATACAAGTGTGTGTGTGTATGCACGAGCACTGTTCTGACAGTTTGTAATGAGTTAATGAAGATAAAGTTGTAGACGATTTGGGCCGATGATCAGGAACAGAGGTGACAATGTTTGCCGGTTGTCTTAAAGTAAATAAGAGAGAGAGAGACACACACACACACACACTGTTAATTAGATGTAACGGAGTAATAATTCCTCTGATGTAGCAGAGTAGAAGCACACAGCCTTGTCAGGACAGGGGTGGTTTCCAGTGTGGGTGTCTGTGAAATAAATCCAGCAGACACATCCATCTTGTTGGTTTAATCAATTTTAATATATAAATACAGAAAAATAAGTTCATGGCTCCATAAAGACATGGTCCTAGTTAAAATGCAGGTCAGTAGACACAGGCACAGGAGCGACAGGCTGCAATCACACAGGAACAATTAATGGGATTTTATCCTTCTTCTGCACAGATTTTACACTTCCATGGCTGATAAAATATGAATGATTAATCAGATTTCACATGAGATCCGCTCCTTAGATAGGCAAGGACCATGTGGTCACGGGTTAAAAATCCAATTGGTTGTGTCCATGAAGCTACAGTGATTGACAGTTAAGCAAACAGTTTATTCCTATCCGAGGAAGATGCAACTTGTACAGCTTTGGCCTTCTGTTGCTATACAAAACTTTACATTTTATGTCTGAGGTTCAAAAGGATTAAAATACTGTATATTTGTTAAAATACAGAAACAGAATACCATGCAGAGGGACTACACAATTAACATGTCACCCTTAAGTGGTCTAAATGACCAGCAAATCTATCCATCAGTCCCAGGATTGATGCTCATAGAAAGATACCCATTACAGTAGTCATACTCTGTGCAATTCACCATTCAGTGAGTTACACAAGGTACAGTTACACAAGAACAATGTTCTGTCAGATCCAAGACACATGGAGGTATATTTTGATAAATAACATGCATAAAGTAACGTATCTCTTCAGAAAATTAATATCTTTGTCATACTATTTAAAAAAACATTATATCTGTACATCCAAAATAAGTGTTATGATCAAATATTATTCAAATATTTTGTATAATCAAAAAAAATTTCAATTACCATGGAAGACCTGCATCCCAGTTTGTGATCCTATAAACATTGTCATACAGTAGGTTAGACCAAGTCATATCAATAAGGACAGGAAGATATATTATCATATCATATCATATCATATCAGTCTCTGCTTATATTAACTTGAGAAGCAGGTTGTGCAAAGGTAAGAGGAAATGAGTGCTACTCTGTAGCACAAGCTGGTTCAAAGTTCATTCTAATTCATAACTGCTCAAAATAAATGAAGGGAACACTTGATCATCACAGTATAATACCAAGTCAGTTGAAAGTCAGGGATATCACTCTGTCCATTTGGGAAGCACAATAATAGTGATAACAGTAAGGTCTAGACCTTACTTTGAAAAGTGTCCTGAGATGACTTTTGTTGTGATTTGATGCTATACAAATAAAATTTGATTTGATTTGAAGTGGTTGGGAGTCAGTTTCACCTGCATTGGTGCAAATGAAAGTGACAACAGGTGCAATGATCAGGCCAAAGCAAGACAACCCCCAAAAAGAGAATGGTTTCACATGTGGTGGCCACAGACAAATGCTCTCTTCTGATCCTTCCTGACTGATTCTTATTATGTTTTGTGTTTTGCCAGTGAACTTGTCACTACTGTTAACATGTGGCATCCCAATCAAGTTGCACAGGTTGTCTGGTTAATCCAAGATGGCACATCCAGACATGAAGTCAGAAGAAGGTTTGCTGGATCTCCCAGCACAGTCTCAAGAGCATGGAGGAGAGCTGGACAGGGCTGGAGAAGGGCAACAACTCAGCAGCAGGACCTATATCTCCTCCTTTGTGCAAAGAGGAACAGGAGGAGCACAGAGAGCCCTACAGAATTACCTCCAACAGCTTCGGGTGTGCATGCTTCTGACCAAACTGTCAGAAACAGACTCCATGATGAGGGCCCAATGTCCTCTCGTATGACCCATGCTCACAGCCCCATGCAGCTCGATTAACATTCGTCAGAGAACACCAGAATTGGCAGGTTCGCCACTGGCACCCTGTTCTCTTCACAGGTGAGAGCAGGTTCATACTAATCACATGTGACAGGCATGAAAGAGTCTGGAGATGTCATGGTGAATGTTATGCTGCCTGTCACATTACTGAGCATGACCAGTTTGATGGTGGGTCAGTGATGGTTTGGGGAAGCAAATCCTCAGAGAGCCATGCAGACCTCCATTTCTTAGCCAACAGTACCCCCACCGCTGTGAGGTACCAGGATGAAATCCTCAGAGAATCTGTCAGATCTTATGCTGGTGCAGTGGGCCCTGGGTTCCTCCTGGTGCAAGGCAATGCCCGGCCTCATGCGGCCAAGAGTGTGTAGGCAGTTCCTGGATGACAAATGCATTGATGCCATTGACTGCCCCTCATGTTCCCCTGATCTAAATCCATTTGAGCACCTATGGGACATTATGTATCAGTGCACCTGATGCCACCAGGTATCACCACAGAATGTTCAGGAGCTCAGTGGAGCCCTGATCCAGGCCTGGGATGAGGAGACCATACCTAGATGTTGTCAGCAGTGCATACAGACATGCAGAGGCCATACACACTTCTGAGTCACATCAGGAGTTGCCATGATGAAATTCATGCAGCTTGAAAGAGCCTGTGATTTCATAGTTTCATTTTTAGTGTGCTTTTGAATACCAACAGTGGAAACCAAAACCAGTTGATGATTTTGGTTTCCACTTCATTTTCTCATCTCATCTCATTTTCTATACCAATTAGTCCCAAATTGGGTCACGGAGCCAATCCCAGCCAGCATCAGGCGAAAGGCGGGGTACACCCTGGACAGGTCGCCGGGCCAACACACAGACGAACAACACACACATTCGCTCCTACGGGCAATTTAGAGTCACCAATCAACCTAAGCTGCATGTCTTTGGACAGTGGGAGGAAGCCGGAGTACCTGGAGAGAACCCACGCAAGCACAGGGAGAACATACAGTACAAACTCCGCACAGAAAGGTCGCAAACCCGGAACCTTCTTGCTGTGAGGCAACAGTGCTACCCACCACACCACCATGCTGCCCTTAAGTAATTTTGTTCTGAACAAATTATACAATGTAGATTAGTAAAGGTTTTCAGCTTGCAGTAATCACTAATCAAAATCCAATATGTGATTTAGTGTTCCCTTAATTTTTTGAGCATTGTATTATAAAATATGAAGTCATAGCTCTACTGAGTGCACATGCTAGAACATTCTGATGTTTAGAGATTATTTTTTTACAGTCAGAACCAAAATGACACTGTGGCCATGTACAGTGTGAAACCCTTTTTATCATTGTAGGCACCTTTTGAGCAGACAACAGCAACAAAAAAACCCATAGCTTATTCAGTAAAAACTGTTGCAGACATTCCAACATCTCTTGTTGTCTCCTCTCTTCAGTGTTGTCCATATACATGGTTTCAGTATTGTCTCTAAGCTACAGATTAGATACAGTCTAGTGTGTCATTGTAATTCTATGGTTGCTCTTGTAACACAGCAGCAAACGGATGAGGTTCTACGACGGTACGTCTTACTACTGGGCTGTACACCTCCTCTAGTGTAATACAATGCTGACTACAAAAGCACAATGCTATGAATCAAGTGTCTGTATGAAGCTGTACATGTCCCATCCTGTACACTTGGTGTTTGGAGGCTGAGGGCCTCTGCTCTTGCACCTCGAGGCCAGTGCAGCAGAAAGGCTCAGCAGGGAGCTCGGCGATCAGCCACCTGCTGCCTGCTAAACAGCCTGCATGTCACAAGTGAATGAGCAGCGCATCACAGACAGCACCCAGGCAGCTTTCACTTATAGCACATGGCAGCAGTTGTACTGAGCCAGTGGGAGGATCTTGGGCTTATTGTGTGTCGGTATGTTGAAGGCCAGAGCTTTCTCACATATAGGGAACTGAAAGAGTCTCTCACGTAGCTTTACGCCATGTCGTTTTCCCTGGTCCACCCTGGGAGCAGCCTCAACCCGGGTCCCCAGTGCATTGTGGGGTTGAGATCTGTCTGTCAAGAGGTCATCTCTTCCCCCCTCCTCTTGCTCTTCTCTTTTAGTATTTGGCAGCTCCTTACTGTTCAGGCTGAGTCTGGCAGTGGATGGAGGGATGGAGGGAAGAGGTTTGTTGGTGTTGTTGTTGGGTTCTGTCTCCTCGTCCCTTCCTTCCTCAGCCGTTGTGAGGTCTGGCTGCACCTGACAGCATGGGACCATCAAACCAGGCAGAGATGATGGTGGAACTTCAGTAGTCTGACTGACCAGCTTGTCTTTATGACTCACTGGTTGGTCTAAAATCACACCAACATGGTCTTCTTCATTAATTTCCATCCCTCTCTCCACTTTGTTCTCCACTACCTCCCCTTCCTCTTCCATTATCTCCTCTTCTCTGAACTCTCGGTCATCTGCTACATCAAGCTTCTCCTCTACTTCTTTTTGTGGTTCAATGACTAACAAACCTTCTCCCTCTTTTACCAAACTGCCTTTATCCTCCTCATTTTCCTCTTCTTCCTCCTCCTCTTCTTCTTCTTCCTCCTCACAGATCTGCTGGAGCACAGGCAGATTCTTGGTAACTGGAGGCTCCTCAGCTGGAGGTGGACGGAGGGTGAAGCTGAGACTGGGCTGCCAAGGCCCAGGGAAAGCCTGCTGAAGAGGGGGCCTCGCAGCAAGCAGGTCCCCACACTCTGGAACTCCAAAGCGGGAAGAGCTGGGAGACAGGGCTCCTAAGAGCCAGGGTGGTGGGGCCTCTGGGCTGAGCAAGGCGTTATCCAACCCCTGCAGCCAGTTGTGAGCCGCAATCTCCTCCAGTGAGGCACGGTGAGATGGGTCTTTCTGGAGCATCTTGGAGATCAGACTAACAAGGAATAAGGCAAAGGGATTTATTGTCTCTGAAGAGCATATGGAGGTGCTGTTTGCTTGCTTCATATTTTAGAGATCAGCTATTGCAGAAACAGATTTGGCAATAAAAAGAACCTTATTTAGAGCCAATCTATGCCATCTCTACACATCTTAACAATGCCAACATTACTTGAAACATTTGAGAGCTTGTAAGTGTCCAGAACGTAGTTCTGCTCATTTTTTTAAATCAGTCCTGGGTGTATATATGCTCATGTTACAGTAATAAAATGGTAATGCTGGTAATTCTATCATTTTCTCACTGTCAACATATTCAAATCAAAAGACCAAAACAACAACTTATTAGTGTGTTGGACTTTCCTTCTCTGTCTTTGAAGCTCAGTCCCAAAGCCATTCTTGTCTAAGATTTAAATCTTAACAAAATAGGCTCACAAACACATTACACTGGGAATTTCCTGAAATAGGGGGACTGTAGTTTTCAGCAAACATGGATTAAACAGTGCACTTCTGGGGATGTTTTTCCGATACAGATCAATACAAATTTGTTGCTCTACCTAAATATTTTTACCACCAATATTATCTAGGGCTGGCTTAAAATAAACTACAACAGCCACTGCAGCACTGGAGCTCAGGGATATGTTTTTAACAGCTTCTGGACAACAGTGGAGCTCTACATCACTGAGGAACAAGGTACAATACTTGTCAGTAGGACACACTCGCTGTGTGCTTTGTGTTGGTACTACCAGATTTTTCCTTTTTTTTTAAGTCAGTGGTGAGCTAATGAAATGATCTAAAAGAGTGTGTTTTTAGGTTTTGACCTCAGTTTAACATTATTCACTCTCCAAACATGTAGCACCATTTCAGACTCAGATGTTAACAGCACTGTGCTGTGAGCTGAGGACAGGCTAAGGTTGAGTGTATTTTGATTTGACATGTGAAGACTAAAGGTTAAGTGAGAAGACACATTATTACATGTGGGTTGTATTTTGTTCCAGGTTTGTTTGTGTGGCTTTGGACTGAAATACAGTTTCAGGCTCAAGACCACACATATTTTTGTATTGCTGATTTGTTAGATAATACTCTCTGGTTCATGCCCAAAAAATATTCACACTTTTAGCAAGGACTGTATTTGCAGCAGGCTGGAGAAGCCCCTGGGACAACTAGGACACTAAAATTATCCACTGAAACAAAGACTAATAGGATGATTTAATGGTGAGCAGCCCCTAATGACAGAGACACCCATCACATCTACTCAGCAGCACAAAGACACAAAGAATAAAGCTGTTCAATGAAGAATCTCTACAATCAAGTTATAAAAGTCACTTTATATTTTATTTACAGATATCTTTTTTCTCTAAAGCTAGGGTTGTATGTGCGATTATTCCTCCATACTCACTCTCTACAATTGTCTGAAACATGTTCAGGGATGGAGTAGCGACAGTCCAGAATCATGACAAGAGTCTCGCTGTCATTGGCTTCCTGGAAGGGAGGGACTCCACACATCAACATGTACAGGATCACCCCCAGGGACCAGATATCTGGAACACAGACAAGCATAAAAATTTGCCTTAAATGGCAAATAATCTCAGTCCTTAATATAGCACACAGTCCCTCTGCTCTCTATTCAGAATGCTGTGAGCTTCATGGTTCACAAGCGATATTTAAAAATATTTTACTTTTTTTGAATTTGCCTTGAAAACATCCAGGAGTTATTGTCTGAGCTACAGATGAGGTAACAATCTGATTCTGTCCTACAAATCTACACAAAAGGCTCAACTTTGGATCAAGGTTACATAAGGTTATTCCTCACTTAAAAGAAATAAATGTAACAGGGCAGTGCTTGAGTAATAGCCGGATGTCCGGTTTCATACATCCGAAGTGTGAGTCCTAAGCTGTTGCCGGCTTGTCTTGGCGTTCTTGACCCCTGACACTCAGACAAACACCCACACACACACCCACACACACAGGCTTCCTGGTGCTAACCGACAGTGCTGACTGTGTGCTCTTTTTCCGTCTCCTCCCTTTCCTTCCCCTGTCTTCATGACGGCACAGTAAGAGGAGGTCCGTACGAACTCGAGAACAGTTCTACCCAGGCGAGAACAAGTTCGGCCGGTTCGAGGAAACACACACACACACGCAGAGGAAAGGGAGCTGGAGGCTGAAGGCCATAACAAACAGAGGGCTTGTTGTGGTGTCATCCTATTCAGAGAACAGTCTTGCTTTCTCTTCTTTGTCTGTTGTCCAAAACAGTGGAAATAGGAACACTGCACACTCTGTTCCTATTGGGTGTTAGCCCCGTCCTAACTCTTGAAATACAACAGATCATTTATCTAATAAAATGCTGCCCCCACTAATATCCCATTTGTTTTATGAGACAGTTACAGGACGATTATAATTCTGATCTTTTTCTAGCTTTTGCTTTCTTAATGACTGATTGTTTATAATCAGTTCTATCACTGTGCAGGGAGCACTGCACTCCAAATCAAAGAGTGATTTAAAAAATGCAGCCCCATATTAGTCTTTTAAAAAAAACATTGCTTGACTGTCTTATCACTACATTTCCACTTTAACTGTCAATCTGATATTTTGGTATCATTGGTGCTGGTCTGATATACTCCAGTCAGATCAGAAGGGATTTTAATCCTGACAAAGATACCCTAACTTTTCCTCTAATGCCACCAGTAGGTCAAATTTACCACTTGACCCGTAAAATATCTCAACATAAAATCCTGATGTCTGATTTTTTCTTTTTTACTCATCGGGTCAGATTTTCACTTTGTCCAATACTTAGGTTTTTGTCTAAATACCTGTTAAATTAATGACATTCCAATCAGCCTCAGCTATGCTTTGTGTTTAGTGCTAATTAGTAGATGTAAGCACGCTAACAGGCTAAACTACAGCAAGTGGTGAACATGATGAAAATCATACCCATTTAACATCAGCATGTTAGCATGTGAAATGCTAAATGGTATTGTATAGCACTTTTCTATACATTGATGTGCACTCAAAGCACTTTCCCATTCACCCATTTGCACACACAAACACTCACACATTGAAAAACTGATGTCATCACAGTGGTACAGCCTGACACAGTTGCTAACATGGTTGTAGACTTGTTTTAACTGAAATTTATCGGTGTGAATATAAGTAATAATAGACATTTATCATCTTAGACTGCTGACCAAAGTGGAAATGCAATTTTTTACCACAACAATAATAAATACATAAATAAATAATCCAACACTACTACTACTACTACTACTACTACTACTACTACTACTTCTGGAAATTTATAGACAGAGCATTAGATAAGAATCCACCATCATTGCTTGGGCATAAACTTGCCAATTTGTTGACACTTTCTTAAAATACGCACATAACAGAGCAACATGTTACAGATAATCATTGTGTTGCAGAGATCTGCATTGTACACAGCTTCATGACACTCTACAGTGAAGTTAATAAGCAATAATATGCAGCAAAAACCTGAAAAGTGCCAGACTATTGCCACACCCATGCCTTTGTAAAGAAACTTTTCCATTACAACATCCTAAGCAGATCAGATGTCTGCTAAGGATATTGTATCTGAAAATACAATAAAAATCCAAACAGTGTAGTTCACGCACAGATTCTCACATCTACCAGTGTCACGTTTGACAAACATTCAGCCATTGTCCCTCATATTCAGGATAGTCCAAACAACAGCTCTCAGTTCTCAGATGAGAACTCCTGTTGGGACCTCTTTTGGAACTTTATAAGGACGGAGAGAGCCCCTGGACAGATGTCACATACCATGCTATGGAAGTGAAAGATGTAAAACCTTTGCTTACTGCCATACATGAACACCCTGCTTACAACCCAATAAATATTTGAATATAAAATAACTGTTTCGGCAGAGAGTTCAACAGAACTGCCAAGAACAATCTGGTTCTGTGGTAGGGCTGTGACCCAGTACAGGGTCTGCCCTCTTTAACGTGCACATTTCAAGCCCAAACGTCAATATGGGTCATCCAAGTTTAGAAAAAAGTGCAGCCTTTTTTGCCCACATTTGGAGAAAAATCCAGCTGGGTATCCCAGCATCCATTGCAAATGCTGCATTCAGGTCATGAGTCACTTGTAAGTATACTGTATTACATGAACTGAACCAATTATGAAGCCATGACCTTGACAGGAAGTTATTACTCAGATATGATTATCCTCTCTCTCATGTCATGATCCTGAAAAAACTGTATTGTACATGCAGATGGCCATTTTGTTTTCACTGATACTCTGTGCTGTCACCTTCCAGTGGCTTTAGCTCAGGTGGGAACCACACTGCAGTCTGCCTAACACTACAGTATTTCTTGGGAATCAGAAATCGTCAGGGTCATGCTCCCTGGTGACCCCAAACGCATTAGTACGGCACTGCTTCTCCAACAAGCAAGGGGCAAGCGGCCCGAGTGGGGAACGCCAGCTCAGTGTGTTCTGTGCAGGTCTAGCAGTGGGGGCGCGGGGCGCCGGGCAGAACAAAGCCCGTCTCGCAGACTGGGCAGAAGGTGATGGTGGCGCGGCGCTAGAGTCCGGCGTTCAAGGAACCTCGCTCTTTAGACAAAGCTCTAGGAATTGCTCTCTAGAACTGCTGAAGAAAAAGAGGGAGCAGAGCTCAGGTTACGCAAGCTTTTATATGACCACAGTGGACCTGAGTGGGGTCAGCCCAGTGCAGGGCACAGGGTGCAAAGGAAATCGCTTCAGGGCGGCGCATGCACGAGGGATAAACCCAATAATGACAGCTGCCAGAGGGTGAAGCCTATACAAAATAGAACAGTCTGGCTGTGCTGTCGCACACCTACAATAACCTTGACAATTATTTTGATTATCGTTTAAAGCGCTGTGACAGCATGTCTCAGTGGTGTCAGAAGTATTACAAACCAGTCAGTCGATTAATAGAGAAAATACTCAGCAGGGCAATCCCTAATGAAAATAATCAATCGTTACACTTGAATACAAACTAGTTCTGGGTGTGTGTGTGTGTGTGTGTGATGGAAGTGTATATTTCTAGAGTGATGACATAATCCTAACATCCATAGGTTGAGTCATGTTAAAACAGAGCAGAATTCTAGCACTTGTGTTAAAGTGAAGCAAAAAGCAGTCTTGGATGGTTTAATAACATACAGAAATTGATTTAAACTAATGCGTATCCACATGAGAAAGTATCTACATGAAGGCATGCGGATACTTTTAGAAACAGGAACTAAAATGAAAAAAAGGAACTACTGCAACTCAAACTATGCTAAAGTCTTGGATGAATGTGAGCAGTGTTTCCTCACAGCCACATCCTGGTCCTGTGGTTAACAAAGAAACCATCCACCTGGCATCATTTTAGCTCACTTTGTTTTTTTGTGGTGGCATGATAAAGGGAATAAAATGCGTACCCAGCCATCTCTTGTGTGGAAACACAGTGAGGCCATAGCCACAAGCTTTTACCAATTCTGTGTCAAAACTGAAATGAGCTTTCTGCACTGTTCAGAAGAATAAACAGGATTAAGAGACTGAATGTCCAGTACAGACCAAAACACACTTGAAGTAGTGCTATTGAGGCCAACGGTGTATTTTAAAAAGGTTAAACTGCTTGTTCACTGATGTTGACCTATTTGCAAGTCATCCTGCTGTCCCTCCTTAAGAACAACCACTCGTTGCAGTTGTATTCAGTGCAGATGCATTTGTAGTCACCAGAATAAACAGCACCTAAGCCCTGCCAAAATCCAGGCTAGGCCATCTTAGGAGATAAAACCGCTGACCTCCCTGAATCGGACATGCTGTGTAACCCCCCCTTCCCTCCTCACCACAAATAGTGTCGATCAATTCCAATCAACACAGACTTATGTTTCTACTATAAAATGCAATGCATGCTACTGTCTAATTCTGCTATGTCTCTTGTCTTTCCATCTTCACACACACACACACACACACACACACACACACACACACACACACACACACACATTTGCTATGCAGTATGAGATCCCAGTGAATAGCTGCAGTATTTGGTTGCACTGCAGAACGTGCCCGCTTGGCTCCTGACTGGCAGACTTGCTCAGACTGACCCAGATAGGCACACTAATCCTTTGTGGACATACACACACGCAAACCCATGCACAAATCCATACATATACACATGCATTTACAGATACAAACAAGGACACACAGACCAGGAACACGCACACACAAACACGCAGAGTTACAAAAAAAATACACAGGAATACAGGGAACAAACACAGACACTCCATGAGCTCATGCAAACAGATGAATCTGTCTTGTTGGAGGCTTGTTGTAGGTGTGCCAAACATAATTAGAAAATGTTGTATCAAAAAAACTTTGCTGACATTGGAAACAGCAGTTGACAAAACAGTCTCCCATCAGGTGCTGATTGTGTAGTATGATCAAAAGCTCCAGAGCTGAATAGACTTTAAAGTAAAGACTTCTTTGTCAACTATTCTTGACAACTGACATCTGAGCAAACTCTGATGTGGGATCTGATGCAGACTGTGGCATATAAAAGGAAATTTAGAAAGCTTCTGATCCATAGATTTTTCCCAGACTACATTTCCAATACTGATCTTGGAACAGAATGACTTGGATGCTGCTTATAACCTCTGGCTATGATGTGAATGTATGTAAGCAAGTTATGCCAGCATGAGCAGAGCTACACGCCTACACATACTTGCTTATCTAGGCCAGGAGACATTTTAACCCTCTGATCCTTCAAACAGAAAGATACTCATGACCCCTCATCAATGGTTGCACTGTTCTACCTGTTCTACCAAAGAGTGACATTTTTCCTTTGAGCTATGTAAAAAATTCACCATAGGTACAATTATCCAGTAATTTGGAATAAAATAAGCTGTTTAGAGGAAATGCTGACAAAGTAAAATGATGGAGCAAAGGATGCATTTACGTACTTCTTTTCTATACTGGTAATGATCTTGTGACCCCATGTGAAGGTCCTGGGGGCACTGATCTAGTCAAACAGTTTTTAACACACCTAGATTCTTAAATAAAGAAAAGCTTATCCATTTCTCACCAACAGCTGGAGCATCATACTCTTCTCCCAGCAGAATCTCTGGAGCGGAATATGCCAGCGACCCACAGCTAGTGGCCAGCATTGTCCCAGGTTTGAATAGGTTGCTGAAGCCAAAATCGGTTAGCTTGACCACCCCCTGCTGAGGAAAGAACACTACATTCTCTGGCTTCAGGTCCCGGTGCACCACGTGAAGCTGGTGGCAGTACGCCACAGCGCGCACTATCTGGGCAAAATGACGCTTGGCAGTGTCCTCAGCCACGCCTCCCTCATGGCGGAGGATGTAGTCGTAGAGGTCACCACCCTCAGCTAACTCCATGATCAGGTAGAGGGTGGTGGGTGTGTTGACGACCTCATAGAGGTGAACCACGTTGGGATGCTGCACCAGCCTCATACACCTGAAAATAATTTGTAACATTGGTAAGATAATATTTTATGAGTAATCCAAAGAAGTAAGTATTTTAAATAAGGATGCTTTGAGCCCTGAAATAGCAGCCCATTAAACTTAATATGGGACTGTTTAAATATAAATATATACGTTTGAAATCCCATTAAATCTGGGCTAAAATATAGCTGACTACAAAGTACCCTGACTTTTATTTCTCAGCCTTTGTATAACCTTCTCTACCTTCTCTTCTCATGCTCTGTCTTTAAGAATGGTTTTTCTGTACCTCACTTCCTGTAAGAGGTGGCTTGTTGCCATAACATCAAGTTTTGTCTTGTCAATCATCTTGACAGCCACCAGTTGTCCAGTGTTGACATGACGAGCCAGTTTAACCACCGCAAAGTGGCCCCTGCCCAACGTCCGACCCAGGTGGTATAGTCCACTGAGATCAGAGCGACCGGGGTTGCACCTGGTGTCAAGACATCTGTCCTGGGCTGCAGTTTTTTCTTCAGAGGATTCCATGTTTGAATCAGAGAAGGGTTTTGGAAGGGAGGAGTGTAGAGAAGGGCTTGAACTGGAGGGCTTCAGGGGCTGGAGGGAGACAGAGAAAGGTATAACAGGAAAAAGGAGATTGAAAATACTTGTCAGGGCGTCAGGGATCAAAGGAGGAGGGGCTGCTGGGTAGCAAAGTTCTTCACTGGTGGGGAGTCATCTGACAGGACAAATCAAATACAACACAATGAGCCTAAATGATTGTGTTGATCATTCTGACCTTTGGCCCAAAGGGAAAGGGGCTTGAGATGAGGTCAGCTGCAGGCACTGACTCCAGGCACTGGACCAGAATTGACAAAATATTTGAAATATCAAAGGCAGAGAAGACAGAACATGGTTAAATGAAGTGGTGAAGACCTGATTACAATGTACAAGGTTACAGAAGGCTACAGTGAGGGCAGCATATTCTTTCCTTGTCTGTGATGTTGATGAGCAGTGTTTGGCTCCATCTCAAACAGCATCCATCCAGCACAAATGGCACACCAAATCAATACTGTAACAGGAAACCATAATCTATGTTTGTGTGTGTGCACGTGAGCGTGTGTCAGTGTGCCATTACTTTGACTAAAAGGGTCAGAAGTTGGCACTGGACCTGATGAGGTCATCATCATATATTCCCCAGGGTAACAAGTTCAGCTGCTATACGATTATCACTGGCTATTAACTTCCTTGTTTTCCTTATCATGTTTATCCAGTCGATCAGCAGCATTGTTACATTCATCACTGTTGCCATTAAAAACAACAGCAGCCTTTCCCAGCCTGTTTAAAGTCCCTCTCGCAGCTTTACTTAGCTAAAACACTAGCAGGCCTCGCCGTGGTAATGTGCGCTGATATCCTTGGTTGAACACTTTTATCAGATCCCAAACACTGCGTAATCTTTCCTCGGGGCTGTTACACTGGTGCTGAATCCAGCTCTTCTCCACTTGGCCTCAGCGACAGTCCCAAGTTGACACACACACACAGTCACCCTCCTGGCCACTGCTCGTCACCTCCAAACAAACACTACAAACAAGCTCACCGACCGCGCCACAGTAACATGATGCTGCCGCTACTGGACCAGTTATGCCGCTGTGTGAATCTAGTAACCATGATGTCAACTTACCATTGTTATGCAGACACCCCGTTGCTGTGAGATGCTCAATCTTTCTGTAAGTCCACAGCCTCACACTTAATGTCACCGCTGAACTCAAACCGAGGGAGACCCAGCGCCGCCTTGTAGCCTTTTCTCACAGTTCTCCATGTTCGCGGTCCATGTGCGGACACACTTTTCTAAAGACTGCCTGCCTCACTTCATTGCAGAGGCTCCAGCTGTGTGACCGCGAGCCTGCTCCGCACAGTTATACTGTATGTCTCATTACGGCGTAGAGACGGACCGGCCCGTGCGCGCGCACATACGCGCGCGTGCCCATCTTTCCTCTGACGCGAGCCTCTCGTACAGGGGGAAAATGACTGAATGAATACAACGGATGTCCACTAAATGGTATAACTAGGTTCTTTTTCTCTAAATAGAAGCCTGGCACAATGAGGCACAACACACAATAACCTGGATTCATAACAGGAGCTGCTTGATTCATTCGGCCGGAATTCACACAGAAGGCTCGAGGACCACAAGGGAAACAAAAAGTATTTCCCTTTTATAGCCTTGGTTTGCTTTTAGAAACTGGAATGTCCTGAGGAAAGGGCACATGGCATTCTTGTAGCTAATATCTCTTTATTGAGCTACTCTGTGTCAAACAAGGCAATTCAGTAATAATGTTATCCTGTCTATGTGTTGGCCATAGTTTTAGTCATTTATTTATTTATGGTAGTCTATATCTCATGTAGCATTACAGCACGCTGACATTCTCACTCTGGAATAGTGTGCATTTCATTTCTCTGCTATTTTCTATAAGCTTTAAATTTCCAGGGTTGTTATAGAAAGCTGCACTAGTCTGCTTAGTGAGCTCATCCCAGCTGCCTTTGTTTCATCCAGCCAGTTAATAAGCAGAGGAATAAGGCCATCTAGTGGTCTGTTTTCTTTGTCTTTAACATAACACTACACCACGTAGCCACACTTCCATCTACCAATGTACTGCAAAGACAAAGGATGCTGTTTTGGGGTGCTCTGTCTCTTTAGCTGCATTTCAATATTCCTGCTCAGAACAAGAAGAAACCACATTCTATGGAAGAAACACATTGCATGGGACACTAACAACAGCTATCCAGCGTTACTACCATGTTAACGCTGTTTCTCTTCAGTTCCATGCTGCTGTTTCTGAGTGACCAACCTTTTTGTTCATTGGCTTCAAATTTCTCAACTTTTTGATTTGAGTAATAGTTTGGTATGTTCAATTTAATTTCATAAATTCAATTTTCAACAGAAGAGATACTGTATTTAGGCTAGCACTGTATGCCCTACTGTACGTACAGTATTATCATTTCTGTAATATGTGGCTGTGTAGTATTTGAAACCATATGCCTTTGCAGACATTTAAGGTTAATGCCAAGATGAACACAATTTAAAAAATAAATAAATGAGTGGTCTCTTCCAGGATGACAGCACCCCCATCCACAGGGCATGATGGGTCACTGAATAGTTTTGAGTATGAAAACGATGTGAAACATATGCTGTGGCCTTCACAATCAGCAGAGATGTTCCAAAATGTTCAAATAAAATATTGTGAAAAATATATTTTTACACTGAGCCGTTTTGATGTCTGATTGTTTTATTGACTCAAGACCACAGTTACATACAAGGCAAAACAACAGCACCCCAAAATGCAACATAAATTACTTAAACTTGCATCTGATTTACATACCACTTTTAACTTAAATGACTGTAATAAAAAATAATATTTTGCCCCAGTTCCCATTTACTACTCAATATATCATACAACAGAACCACAAACTGCAAACTCAAAACTCACCATAAAGTTGAACTGATATCTCCCCCCACAGAATCAGAAAGAACACTGATCAGAGATCAGAGATATTACAGGAGTGTTACATAAGACTGTTAGATTTAGTAAAGTGTACATAGTAAACTGGCAATTGCACTTATTTTGTTTGGTTAAATTTGTCCTAAGTAAAATGCACTAAAAATGTTACTTAATTTCTGAGAAGATATAAAACTAAATAAAATATTATATTCATAAATTATTCAGTTAAAATGCCTTCAGCTATGAGGTTATACAGTAGAGCTATTGGACTGAAGATGCTGCTCTTTGGTCACTCTTTTTAAAGTGTACTCTTACAAGTCAAGCTATATGTGTACTCTGTACAGTGCTTTTGTTTTTAGCCTGAGGTAGCACAGGAAAGGTGATCCTAAAAAAGAAATCAGACACACACCTTCCCAGCACAGACACAGGACATGCTCCTGTTCTGTAGCAGATGATCCACCTTCACAGACTGACAAATCCTCTCTCTGGTTTTAGAGCCTCTATCAGTCTGTCCTGCATGATACCCTTGGTTGAATATAAGGGCAGCTCCAGAATAGAGTGGCATGTCAGAGACTCAGGGAAGTGCTGATCATGGGAGCCATTCTCAGTTAGTTTAGGCCGAACCTTCATCTGGATCTGGTCCATTCCAAGAATAGGAACCTTCCTAAAACCAGTCAGGAACCCTAAGAACACATAGGTAAATGGGATAACAACATGTTGTGTATCTCTGCTTTATTACCTCTGTCAAGGCAGAGGTAATGTTTTTACCAGTGTTTGTTTGTTTGTTGCTTGGTTGGTTTGTTCACAGCATAACCCTTAAAGAAACAAATGGGTTTTACTTAAAGTTTTGGAAAGGTAGGGTATGGACCTCAGAACAATCCATCAGAGTTTGGTGCTGATCTGGATCGCCATCCAGATCCAGGAATTTAAAAAATGATTTTTCACTATTATGGGTGTTGGAAGGGCTGTGGAATGTATGTGTGAGCCCCCTTGTGGTGAAAGTGTGCTGCTGAGCACTTGGAGTGAAGACAAGTGTAGCAGGAAGTTGGAAACCTGACTTTAAAGTGGCTTTACATGCAGCCAAATTCTGCCTTGCTGGAGTTCTGTGTTCTCAAAGTACTGTCAAGCTTATTTATTTAAAAAGATGGGAATAATGATGATAAATTATATTAGATTTTCCTTAAACACAGTCACCACATACAAATAACTGTTTCAACAACACGATATTGCTTTCTCCCATGAAAACTAATAATTCCAGAGGTACAGTGTAATGACAGCTATACTGCAAAGTCAGTGTCACAGCTGTGTACATCTGTTCTGTTGATTACATACATCTTAACACACAAATATAATAAGGATTTTTCAAAGGCCTACAGGTTTGAACCATAGAAACTCTTAAAATGTGGTGCAATACTTACTAAAGAAATCTTTCTTCTGTTCTTCAGTTAGTTCCTCAAAAACCTCCCAGAACATCTGTATGGTGGGGTGGAAATCATGGTACTCCCAAATATAAACAGTTTTCTAATTGAAGTTAAAAAAGACAGTAACCACATTTCACATAGTCAAATCAAACACACGAAGACCTGATAAATCAGTGTAGATGCAAAGAAACTAGAAGATGACTGTACCTGTTTCAGCTTTGCCCAGTCATAGACATCCTTGCCCACCAGCACTCCCTGCAGCTCCTCTGGCCGGAACAGCTTCACCAACTCCCGGTCACACACCTGGAAGAAGCCTCGCTTGAACTCCCGGAACACACCCTCCACTGATGTGTTGAAGGCGTGATTCACGTAAGCATTCACAAACTCCTTCCTATTCAGCAGAGTGAAGTTTTAATTCAAGAAATATTTCTCTGAGACTGAGCTGATCTGGATACAGGGCACATACAGTACTGTGCAAAGGTCTTAGGCAACCATTACATTTGTTGTTTTAGCAATGTTATGATGACTGAGGCATCCATGAAGCCGGACGTTATTCCACCAGAGTTACACCAGACCACTACGGCTCTCACCATCCCCCCTTTGTGGCCTAGGAGATGGAGGCAACACCGTGAATAAAAGCGGGGTAAGACGATTGTAGTCGCCTATATACCACCATGAGCTAACGCTAAGCTAGCGCTGGAGGAGCTGTACTGCCTGATCAGCAGGCAGATGAATGCAAACCCAGAAGCAGCTGTGACTGTGGCTGGAGACTTTAACCATGTGGAATTTAAAGCAGTGATTCATCAATTTTCCAACCAGGGACAATAACATCCTGGACCAAGTTTATTGCAACATCCCAGGAGCATACAAGGCCATAGCAGCTCCACACCTGGGCATGTCAGAACACATCTCTGTGGAGCTGATCCCCAAAACAGTTAAAGTGTGGACAGAGGAGGCTTCTTCAGCATTACAGGAATGTTTTGAGCACACTGATTGATTGGGGGGGGGGGGTCAAAAGGGGTAATCA
>NW_018127945.1:1525727-1532373 GCF_001952655.1 Monopterus albus | reverse complement strand
ACACTCTGAATAGTTTCTTTGCACGCTTCAATACACCTGGCAGCAGTACATCTCCCTCAGCTCAAGGAACAGCACCAGCCTCTTGTCCTGCAGCTCCACCCTGAGGAGGATCAACACCAACAAAGCTGCAGGACCAGAGAGGGTGTCAGGCTGGGTTTTGAAGCTATGTGCTGACCAACTGGCAGGAGTTTTCTTGGACATTTTTAACCTGTCCCAGCATCTTGCTTCATTGTGCGTGTGCCAAAGAAATCAGATGTCACCTGCCTCAGTGATTACCACCCTGTTGCTCTGACACCAGTAATCATGAAGTGGTTTGAGAGGCTCATTCTAAAGCACATCAAGGACGTCATCCCTGTTGGTCTGGACAGCCATCAGTTCGCCTACAGAGAGAACCGATCAACAGAGGATGCTGTCTCAATAGCATTACACACAACCCTGTCCCACCTGGAGCATCCTAGCACTTATGTGGATAACATCAAGTTCCTGGGCATCCACATCACATCTGACCTGACCTGGTCTCTGAACACATCCTACCTGGTGAAGAAAGCCCAGCAAAGGCTTTTCTTCCTCAGGAAGCTGAAATATGCTGGTCTCTCCTCTCAGCTGCTCGCAAACTTCTGCAGAGCGACAGTAGAGAGCATCCTCTGTCTTAGTGCAACAGTGTGGTACGGGACCTGCACTGCACAGGACAGAAAGGACTTGACCCGGGTGGTGAGAACAGCTCAGAGCATTCTAGGGAGTCCTCTTCTGGATCTGGACTCACTATACACTGACTGGATCCAGAGGAGGGCCGGACAGATTGCTGCAGACCCCACCCACCGAGGCAACAGTCTGTTCTCTCCAGGAAAAGGTACAGGAATATAAAGACTACAACAGACTGAGACACAGCTTCTTCCCCAGAGCTGTGAAATCAATCACCCCCCTAACCCCTAGTCACACACACACAACCTCCCTCCTATGGACAGACACAGACACAGAACATTGGACCTATGCAGACACACACCCATGCTCACACCTCTTCCTAAAGACTGAGATTTGCACTGAGCTGCACCTTATAATGTTACTACACTCTTTTGCTGCTAACATGCTGCTGACCTGATTAGGTCCCATACATCCCTTTTTATTTGTTCATATTTTTATATTGACTTATACAATTGTGTGTTATTAAATAATGTGTCTTTTAAGCTGAGAGCTGCCGGAAAATTTTTTGTTGTGCTATGCATAATGACAATAAAGATTCTTGATCTTGATGACTATACTTATACTATATTTCTCAGTCTCTTTATCAGAATGCAACTGGAAAACATAGGAAATATGTACACAGTGTTAAAAAACAGAAATGTCAGAAAAAAATCAGCAAACAAACTGGATACTCCAGAAGTAATTCTAAAGAAATATGAAGAATCCGGAGAGGTCAAGGACAAACACAGGGGTGGAAGACCAAGAAAACTGATGAGAAGTATATTCTTTGAGAGTCTGAAGGAAATCCAGCAAAGCTCTGGCCCAGCATCTAGCAACTTCATCTGAATGCCAAGTTGATCCTTCCATGTTCCAAAGAATCTTGAATAGGAACAGCCTTTGTGGAAGGACAGCAGCCAAAAAGTCACTTTTTCAGAAGAGGGACAGGCTGAAATATGCAAAGGCTCACAAAGATTGATCTGAAGATCAGTGGAAGAGAGTATTATGGTGAGATGAATCAAAGACTTTGAAACAGTCTCCCCAAGAAGATTCAAGCTCTACTAAGTGCAAAGGGAGCTCACACTAAATACTGACTTTGGACTGTAGAAGCCATTTTGATCTGAAAATGTTGTTTTTTAATACTGTGTACATATTTCCTGTACTGTATTTTCTGGTTATATCATAATAAAGAGACTAAAAAATAAATAGAAATCATCATCACAACCTCACTAAAACAATTAAACTAATGGTGGCCTGAGACCTTTCAACATTACTATAAATACCTACAGTTAGATTTAAGATTATAGATTTGAGTGTACAGTCTTACTTATTTTCACTTGTCACTAGTTTTCCAGGATTGTGGGGATCAAGGTCAACCTTCATCTCATCCCAGTTCATCTGTTCATCAGTTATGAAAGAGAAAAGGTTAGCAATATCATAGAAAAACCATTGTAATACTCTATGATAATATAAATGAAACAGCTAGCAAGCCATCTTCCATCTTTTAGGGTGAAACACCAACCTCAAAACACATACACAGGTTCTCTAGAACATCATCTTCATAGTCCAAGATGCACTGTAGATTCCTTTGAACAGAGTAATACAAAAACTGTTATACTAAAAAAATCAACTGTGACCCTTTAGTCACAACAAATGTGTATTACTAATTTTAGATGAATACTGACCGTCCTTCACATGGATTGAATTCCATCATATCCTCTAGTGAAGGCTTCTCATCGAGCAGCTTCTTGAACAGAGCCAGTGGGAAGGGTAAGTTAAGGATGCACTGGTTGTACAAGGCTAGTCCGCACAGAAACCCAAACAGGAAGAAATTTCTCTTGTCCTTCTTTGTTGCCTGTAATAATAACAGTGGAAACAATCAAAACCCCTGGAAATCATTTGAACATATGTCAATGATTTTTCATGGTTTGTAAACTGCATAACCAAAACTGCCTGTTGTTCCATTATTCTTCATAATCATGAGCAGGAAATCAATTAAATAAAGTGAATCCAGGAATCTGCAGTTAAACAATAATTTTCATGTATGATCATAAAGTCTTACTCTGGAAGGGAACCATGCCAGTGTTTTGGAGTCATTAAACATGAACATCCCAGATTTTGTTGACACCATGTCACGAAACAAATAGTGAAACAGGTCTCTTTTGTAGACATCTGTGACCTTTGGGTCCTCATCAAAATAGACCTTCAAAATAGAAGTTAGAATTCTTCCTGTTAGAAAGACGCTTGCTGCAGAGGAGAGTAAAATGATGCAGAGGCCAAAATGAAGTACTTACCACAAGTGGCTTCTTGAAGGCACTGGGATGAGCAGCAGCTGAGCCAAGCTGTTTGAAGGTATCCTTTAAAAGTGACTCTCGCTTCAACTTCAGTTCAAAATATTCTTGCTTCCATCCATGAAGCCAAGTCATCTTTGGTTGTGCCTGTTCACGCTATAATACAATCCACAATGGCCATTTTTCAATTTTATATGTTTATGTGCTATAAGATCATGCATTTTATTATTTAAGGCTGCATTATGTGTTTTTTTTTTTACCATGGTGCAAAACAGTAAAAATAACACTGACATATTATCACTTTCTAAGATTATTATACCAAACATCTATTCGTTGCAAATTTACAAATTCAGCAGACACTGAGCAACATTAGTATTTATTTAGATTCATGTTTCTGGTCACCTCAGTATTCACTCAAACTTTGATCTCCACCAAATCATCCTGCTCATTAGCTGCTACATGCCTCAATATGTTCACCAGCTTTCAAAAGCTTTCAAAGCTCAGTGAAAACAGCTGCTGCTGGTACTGGAACTGAGGCTGAGAGTGAACCAAAACAGCAAAGCTACAGGCTGTAGAGCTGTGGGTAACTGAAGAATCAGGTGATAATTCTGTGCGATCCCTTTCACATTACACACTGTTATCTATTGTTTGTTTAAAATATTGATGAGTGCAGCTCTAAAATTAGGTAAAATTACATTATTGTTTCTAACAGTAATGCAAACTGTACAATACAGTTGATTATTGGAGAGTTCCAGGCTTAAGTTACCTGAATGTACAAAGAATACATGTCAAAAGCCATTTTCTTTGATTTTAGATCCATCACAAATGGGAACTTAAATAGGATAAGCGGCTGATCATTCTTATCCTGAAAAAGAGCACATTAAAACATAACTTTTACCAACAATGATGGATTTTACAAAATTGTGTTTTTACATGTTTACATGAATTAACACCATATGAAAAGTGATAGACATAATGAGAGCAAAAACAAGATGTCTCCCATCTTGAGATCTGTTCAAACCAATTTTTGTTAACTTGCAGTACGTTTTTATCTTTTTTTTTTTTTTACCTGTGAGTGCCAAAGTCTCAGATCCTCTTGAAGAAATTCTTGGCGAATTTCCACACAATATGTTTTTTCAGGAATTCTCTGAAGTCCTACAATCCTGTTGTTGGCCTTTAAAATATGTATATTAAGAAAAGTTGGTAACCATACAGTAAACAGAAAGCATTTTGGTGAGTAGAATTACAGAGGTGTGATTTGAAAAATCACAGGAAATGTGAGACAAATGATACTAACATTGTACATATGTTGGAGGACTAGTAGCAGGTTTCTGACTCTAATGTTATCTGCAGAGGTACGAGGCCCAGAGGGCAGGATCACTGAGAGGGCCTGCTTCCACACCTTAACATGCTTAATCATGGTGGAGGGCAGCAGTGAGCACCACCAGTCCCCTGAGGAAGACAGCATTTGCAAACAGAGCTGATACACAAATATGTGTTTCTAGAAAGTCCATAACATTTGTTATTAATATTTATAACAAATTAATAATACAATCATATTTGAATTAGCTTAAAATTATTTTAAATTAGACTTTGTTATTTTATTTGCCTATGTGTTCTGTCTATTTCACTCATTTTACAATTTACATTTGCTTCCTGCTTTACCCTTTGCCATTTCTGTTCAGTTCCATAAGCACTTTATCGTCATCTGTATTTATTTTAAATATCTGTAAAATATATTTACAGATATTTAAATTATATTTATAGATTTTAAATTCAGTATCTGTAACTGATTATAATTTGCAAAAGTCAAACGCTATATAAGTGGCACACTCAAGACTCTGTAAAGGGCCATCTTATTGCAATTAATGTAAAGTATCTTATCAAAATGAGAGAATGTGCCAAATGCAGACACAGACCCTGGGTTTAGATGTAGGGTACTGCAGGTCAGAGGAGAACATCATTATATGAATTTGTGATTAATGATAAATGAAGCCTCTCAAACATTCAAACAGTTATCTCTCATGATACCTATGACCTGGAGACTCTCCTCAGACAAGCTGAGTATGGCAGCAGCGACTGCCTCTGCAAGCTTTGTGTTCTGTTGCCTTTTGTGTTTCTGGACCACATGCAGAAGCTCACTGAGAAGCAGGTAGACCCTCAGCCCCTCCACTCCCACTGGTGTCGCAACAAGAGAGGGGAGCAATTTCAGAACAGCAGCCTCAACCTGTTGATGAAATACTTTGTATAACTTACAGTTAAACAATCATTTGTATAACATCCCACTTTTTTCTAGTTAATTACTGAACATATACCAAGCATATATGTACTGTATAGTCACATTTCAGTTTCATACCTCCTCATACACATCATCCTTCTTCACAAGTTCCTCCAGTTTCTTTTGTGCAAAAGATAAATTCAGGCCAGAATACTTGGGTGAGGTCTGGAAATGTTTATCTTTGCTAAGCACACAGAAAGTATATGGGAATAGAATACAAATCAAGAGATATAAGTGATGATCATGTGCAGAGACTTTGTGTTTACCTTTGATCCAGGAAGCTTTGATTCACACAGGATGCAGAGGAAAACATCCTCTGTATTTCCCTGTAAAGGGTTCATGTTAATAGCTTTGGAGCCAAATAACAGTAATAAAAAGCTGAACTATTCAACAAACCAATTATATACTGAGAGAAAAATAACTAATACTGCATGATACTCACAGTTTCATCTGTTTACTGAATTTTATATCACAGTTAGAAAGCCATTTGTCAATCATATCATCAACTGAGTTCTGTGTTACACGGTTCATAATGTCAGTGTTTGACCCCTGGTGAATGTTCTGTGAAAAAAAAAGAAGAAAGAGGAAATGTTTGGTTTAGAAAAATCACTTTGCATGTATCAGTAATTGGGGTAAAGGTATTATTAAACCTTCTACAATTAAGGTTTATACTGTACGTGTTTGTGTATTATACCTCATTAGACGTGCACGCTGCAAAAGAGCAGTTTCCTCCTGCATAGATGTTTATAATTTTGGGACCATCACTGCTGTCTAGAATATGTAGCAGAACAAAACGTTATTGCTATCCTTAATCATAAGCTCTCTGGAACTCAGGAAATGAGGCCACTTTAACAATGTTATACAGATGACCATTGCATACTCAAAAATGTAGTGGGTATTCAATGTAAGGCCTCAGAGTAGCCTTAGATTCACACTTTTAATTCTATCCTGTTGCATGTGGTGTACCCCTAGGCACCTTAAACCTCAAAAAACCGAATGACAACACTCAGGGCAATACCTTCATAGTCCAAGATCAACAATGGCATTTTTTATATATAAAAATTACCCAATCGCCCCACTTTGGGGTGGTCTTTTATTCCTTCCTTCAAACTCGGGTCCTCTACCAGAAGCCTGGGAGCTTGAGGGTCCTGCACAGTATATTAGCTGTTACTAGGACTGCACTCTTCTGGACAGAGATCTCAGATGTTCCTATTTCCACGGGGACCACTTGTGCCTTCACCTTCCACATCTTTTCTTCTGTCAGCCCTTGGTATTTCTCAAGCTTCTCGTGTTCCTTCTTCCTGATGTTGCTATCACTTGGGATTGCTACATCTATCACTACGGCCTTCTTCTTTTGTTTGTCCACCACTACTATGTCCGGTTGGTTGGCCATTACCAG
>NW_018127945.1:1514223-1523470 GCF_001952655.1 Monopterus albus | reverse complement strand
GGCCTTCAGTTAACCACTCAGGGTGGGTTCCATCCATTAGTAGCTGGTTCATTTGTCCCACCAAGGCGCTCATGGAGTGAAGTTAGCTTCTTTAACCAGTAGGCGTGGATCATGTCAGGGCCTGGTGCTGTCCAGCTCTTCATACTTGAGACCCACTCTTGAATGTCTGCCATACTGGGTCTTGTGCAGGGAGGTTGCTGTGGTCTGCTCTTAGGTCCACCAGCCACTGGGCATTGTTGTTGTGCGATGCGTCCTTCTCCCATATGCTCTTCCAGAACTGTTCAGTCTCCAGCCTTGGTGGGTCTGCTCTCATGTTATTACCCTGCCACTGAGAGTACACCTTGGATGGCTCAGTGTAGAACATTCGGTTTATTCTCCTGGCTTCAACTTCCCTGGTGTACCTCTTCAGCCAGGTGGCCAGGGCTGTGAGCTTTTGCTTGGCAGTCTCTAAGGCCTCAGGTACGACTCTAGTTAGAGTCGTACTTCTTAGGTACCCTTTCATTCATCACGCCTCTCTGCAATTCCGATAGCTGGCTAACTTCTCTCCTTGCTGCCTTGATCTCCAACCTCCTCCTCCATGGTGGATACGGCTCCTTATGGCCTTTGTTGAACTTATAGTCAAGCATCTCAAGGATCATGGTTGCTGTGGTGTATATCAGCTTGTTGGTCTCAGTGATGGCCATAGTAGGGATTGTTCTTAGTGCTGCATTCACATCCTCTAGTAGACCTTCAAAAGGCACTTCACTTAGTCTTGGTAACCGGCCACAGGAGTTCCAGGTGTCCATCTTGCTCATGATCTTCAATCTCAGGTCAGCTGCTCTTGAATCAAGCTCATCCGGGACTGTTATTGGGACTTGGTACGCAATCTCCAATTGTGGGAGTGATGATGATGATACGTATCTCCCCACTGATATCATCCCCCCTGACCTGGCGTCCTGGCTCCCCCTTGTTGTAGCATTCGTGTTGTACTTTGTCAATCTCTAGTTGTGATAGCAGGTGCTTCTTGCGGATGTTAGAGCACTGAGCTATTAATTGTTTCTATGTTAGTCTAGATGTTGGGTTACGAAGTATCCATAGGTCCCACATCCTCTGTATATGACCCCTCTCGCTGGGGTTACTTGTGTAGTAGCATTCCATTAGTTCCCTGTTCTCATCTCCTGTCCATGAATGTCTTGTTCCAGTAGCCCACTTCTCATCAGGTTGCCCTGGTTCCTCAACACCTGATGCGGACCTTGTTGACCCGGGCAATGTCCGAGTCGGTATGACTCTCATTTTTCCAACTCTCATTACCCATGAGGTAGGCAGGTAGCATTAAGGGCCTTGCCTAAGGACCCAGGCTGGATATTGACCACTTCCTGAACCCAAGCTTCCTTACCAAAGTCTATGGTGTTAACTGCTGAGCTATTCAGTCTGCTATATATAGCAACAAACTTTGATGGAAGTGTTCTGGATACAGCATGGTACGAGCAAACAGGTTTTAATATCTGTAACTTGTACCAAATTATTATGGCCTATTACAAAAAAAAAAAAATTAAAGTCCTCATCTCTAACTTCCGAGTCCAAATTCAGTCAAAGCTCGAGTCTGAGTCTAAAACTGAGTCATTCATCGGTGTTCAAGTCCAATTTGAATCAGGAGTCCTGAAAATCATGACACTAGTCAGACTCGAGTCCGAGTCCTGGTCCTGAGTATTACAACACTGCAGCATGCAGTTATTGGCTCTTTTTAATTTCAGTTAAATGGTCACCTGTATAGTGACTTTCCCGTGTGTTATTTTTCTGTTTATTTTGATAATTTTTTTGTGTGTTGAATACAATGATTTATCAATACATTTGACTTGACTGAGTTGATGATTCAACTCAATTATTTTAGATATGTAGTTACCCAGTGGCAGCTGAACACGTAGCGGCACAGATGAATGACTCTCCTCTCTGTGTCCCAGCTGCCCTTGTTCACCATTCCCAAAGGAGTAGACCCTCTCAGAGTCTGTCAACACTAACGTGTGATGTCTGGTTAAGAAAACAGTACAACACAAAAAGTATTTTAATGCCAGCAAGGTTTGTGACCTGTACGTCACTAAACTTTAGCTAGTGTAATAATTTCTGTGGGATGATGGGAAAGGAAAGTTGAGATGTACATAAAACCTGAGGATATGAGCCATTAGCTGAAAGTTGAACTCAAATGATGAATTACAAACAGGAAGAGATAGTCACATGCCCTTCCTGTACATTGACAAAACGTCTGTCATGATGTTGCGGTTTAGAGTCTGACATTCAGTGATATTCTTACACAGCTATGCAAAATTTGGTTGATAAATTTGATAAATACTGTTTTTCTGTAATTGTTTTTGTATCATTTGGTGTCTGAATGAGCCTGACAACTCGGTCAAACTGATTTAAAAATAAATGTTAACAGTGGCATTTGTATGAGAAAACTAGCCAATATAAAAATGAAATTATGCTTGAATTCAACAATGAACTATACTGGCTCAGGATTACTGCTTATAATACAGTAAGTTTACAATTATACTGTACCGTCCACATGCAATCCTGGTGACCTTTGCACCCCAGAGCTCTGCAACAAGCCGTGGACGTAGTTCATCACAGACTGAGTTGTGTCCCAGCTGTCCATAGTGACCAGAGCCAAATGTAAACACTGCACCATCCTAAGGAAGCAACCAGACAACTATGGTTTAAGTACCACTTAATTTTATACTTCTATTTACATATCCATAGGACCCAGGAAATCAGTATGTGATTGCATTTGTTAATGGATGGTAAATACTTTTTTTAATTAATGACTGATGCCTGAATGGACTATGAAAATCAATGGTTTTGTATTTTTGCTTACATATAATTGTTTGTGTTCATCCAACCATGGCTGCTGAATTTAGCAGCCAGTGTTTGAATCACTAAATGCATATCTTTTTTCAAGGATAAGTATATTAAAAGTAAAGTTACTGGGCAAAGTTAAACTTTCAAAAGGCATGCCTAAGTAAAATTACCACAGCCTGAGATAAAGGCAGTTTTAGTATGGGGGAAGGCAGTGTACAACAAATAAAATACAGCTTCTAAACTGAGATCTATTGTTTAAAAAAAAAAAAAGATATGATTTACATTCAGAACTAGCGTTTTCTCCAGACATCATATTCCATCATTTCATTGTCATTTATAAGATAATCACCCTTATTGGCCAAGTATGTTACATGCAAGAAATGTATTTCCAGTACAGAACCAAGGCAGCCATCTGTGGCACCAACTCAACCAATCGGCTCTAACCATTGGGGGGTGGGGGTTCAGTGTCTTGCCCAAGGACACTTCAACATGTGGATTGCAGGTACTGAGATTTGAACCTTCAACCTCCCGGTTGGGAAGCAATTGCTCTACCCACTGCACCACTGTCGCCTCCCCTTTATAGAGTAGTTTGAACCTTCTGTTTTTACACTTTTTTCTGGTAATAAAATGTCATAGGTAAGACCATGAGAGTGTTAAAAAGTTTTCCTTGACCAACCTTTGTCAAAATGGCAGAGTGGTCCTTTCCACAGGAAATGTAAATAGTTTTCTTCCTGTTCAGATAACGAACAGCTGTTGGTTTGCATCTGTCTATAGAAAAGATATTAAAATTCAGGTTTACCTGTTACAGAACAGTATAGTACATATGTTTTCTTTTCTTTTCTTCTTACCTGTTTTGTCTCCCAGCCCCAGTTGTCCACAGTCATTTCTGCCCCAGCCAAACACACCTCCAGACACAGAGAGTGCGTAGCTCTGTTCTCCTCCTGCAGCGATCTGAACCAGGGGGATCACTGACAAAGACTGGAGGTGTTGTGGTGAACTGGTGCTGCACCTCCTGTTTCCCAGACCCAGCTGGCCCCGTGAGTCCAGACCCCATGTGTACACCAGACCATCTGTGGGGACATCAACAACACTTTTCTGACACCCTGACATGTTTGACTGTTGTAAAACAATTAGTGATCACAGTTTCTGCATGCAGCATACAGTAAATGGACATTAATGTTTTCATTAATTATAATGATCACTTGGTTTTCTGAGCCACCTTTGGACTTGGAGTCAACTTTCACCATCAAGTCCCAACAGTGGATGAGATGTTTCTCCACCTGGTCAAATTTCTGTTTCTTCCCAACTTAGCAATTAATATTTAAGTTTACAGAATGCTGAGATACAATCTCCAATGTACTGATTACAGAATGTTAGACGGGTGAGAGCCACAGGTCCTCACTGCAGCACTAGTGTGTATGTGAATGTAAAACATATATAAAACTAACACTCATGTATAAGAGCAGTTTTTCTGTTTCTGTCTAAACAAATATTTCTACAGCTTGCACATTAGAGGCTGATTTCACTTCACTGTACCTTTGGTCAAGGCAACTGAATGTTGGCTCCCACAAGCAACCTGAGAAACTGGTGTGTTACACAAAACTTTAGGAGGGCTGAAACAACAGAGACCAGCAGAGTTTATACACCTGTTCAGGAATAGTTAGTGTAGCTACAACGAATTCAAGTTCAGATTTTACAAAAGACAAAACTTCAAATGTTCATTCTCCTACCTTGGAGTGAAAGGAGTGTGCGTTGTGTCTACACAGAAAACTGTGCCTCTCTCAGACAGTAATGTGACTACATCATCACCACAACTTACAGCTTGAATCTTCTCATTGCAGTTCACAAACTCTGTAAGTACACAAACCACAGAAACACAGCAGGTGATCAGTGACGCAAAAAACAGAACTTCCTTTCACCTGATCTTTGTAAGCCCATGTGTTGCATAGAGTGGGTCACAAAACTGGAGCTCACTCTGTTTCCTCCAGACTCTTTCTCTGTTGTTGCTCTCGCTTGTGTGAATGATGAAGGCATCTCCATTGGTTTTAATGAAGGCAAGCACGCTGTGACCTGCTGACAGGTCCTTGATGTAATAACTGAGGTTTAAAAAGTGAACTCCATCAACTGTTGAAATATTCGAGCCCTCTCTCAACCGAAAGCCATGCTGACAGTCCTCTCCCCATGACAACATTTTCATAAAGTGGCTCTGAAGACCTGACATCTGGTTTTAATGACTCAGCTCTGTCAGTCAGAAATGAAACCTTATTCAAACTCTGCTGTGAGCAATGGAAAACAAAACTTACATGATGAAATGAAAGTGACACACCCCCTGAGGCAGAGGAAGGAGATTTATTGCATTTGTGGTGAAAAGGAAAATGAAAATGAAACTGGAGTTGTTAGTGCTGCTATTTTAACTCCAAAGAAGCACATCAAATATGAGTTTAAACAAGTAAGCAATTAATCATTTAACAAACAATTAATCAGCTACTGTTGTTCTGTTTAGTTCATTTTTTAAAGATTTCATGTTTTCAACTTCTCACATATGATGATTTGCAGTTTTCCCCGGTTAAAGACAGTAATTTGGGGGTTTGGACTGCTGCTCAGACAAAACAAGGCATGTGAAGGTCTCACTTGTCAGTGTAGTGTAACTGTAATGGGCATTTCTCACTATTTTCTTACATTTTACAAACCAAACAATAAACGAAAATAACAATCTGCAGTGAAAGCAATATAATTATAAAAATTAGCTCCATCTCAACTAACACCACTAAAATACTGCTTAAACATTACTGTATGAGTAATAACAATCTGGTGATATAGAGTATAATAATATATAAACTACATAGAGCTTCATTTGATTAGAGGGGGCACTTCTGTGCCTGTAGTTATGATACTTCCAAGTACACTTATGTACTGCAGGACTTTGTAGTGAAATATTTATACACTGTGGTATTAGTACTTTTACTCAAGTAATTCAGTTGTATTGAATTCACATCAGTTTTACGTAAATAGCACTTTACACACAACACAGTTGATCCAAAGTGCTTTATATTATAACAGAGAAAAAACAAACAAAAAGAAGACAGAAAAATAAAGGCTCAGAATATTTCTTCTACCTGTGTTTGTTAGTTATTTTGATGTAGTTTCAAATCTGCAACGGCCAGTATTAGATATATCAATGGCATTATTCCCACTCCTGAGTGCAAATAACAACACTAAATTCTAATATCTTATAACATATAACTACAAATATTCATTGTGACTAAAATACATACATATAAAGCTTCATCATTAAAAATAAAATGAAGACAAGAAAAAAAGAGAGGCTGTGAAGACTGTGTCTTACTGGACCTATTAATGCTGCCCAGAGGAATGGCACATATTAGCCATTTGACCTAATAACCCATAACTGATATAAAGGGCAGGGGGTGTTTTCATTAATACTATTTCAATCAATGGGAGGAACATCTCCAAGTCTTGTACCTCATTCTAACAAAATACAGAAGGTTATCCTTACCAGAAAAATGTATCCAAACGCGTGTGTAAGCTGCAGTATTTCACTTCAGCACACAGTAGGTTAACCCAGCTATGAGGGTAGCTCTTCAAGTTGCTCTTCGACAAACCCTTGTTTTTCTAGCTTTACAGCCAATGCGTGCACACCAAACAACCACAGTCTATGAAGGTGTTAATGATAAGATTTAAAGAGTGATGGATTGTTGTGCTCAAAGCTTTATCGTCTAAAGATATTAAAGGGATACTACAGTTAGTGTAGCATCCCCAGCCAATTGATTTGGTTGCTCTCTTTTACTGATGGTTCATTTGTACTTTCTTTGCTCCTTGAAATCCCTTCATTACACCTTGAACACACCGTAAGAGCTATGAAACAAAATAAAGCTAGATAGCACCCAAAATTACAGATAAATATTTAGCAAAATGCGATAAAATAAACAGTGTTCAGCAATAACACAAACGGTTAAATCACACATAAACATAGCTTAGCGTCACATAGCGTAGCGTAAAGCTAACATTAGCTCCTTTGGCTAACCCATACAAAAATATAACCATAGACAAATTAGCAACCCAAATGAATCATTGTACCCTATGAACTAAACACTACGAACCTTGTGCCAATATTGGCTGGATGCTAAGCCATAAATGAAACTGTATATTACTTTCTTATACTCCGTTTTCATTAACTATTTATTCCTGTTTTCTCCGTTCACTTTCTGTGCTTCTTCTTCATTGGTCTTAACTTTCTGTTCTACTTCTTCCTTCAAAATAAAATACTCCGTAGTAATAAACGTATTTTATAGAACAAACAATGAAACTAAACTGTATTAATAAACACTATAAACGGTTAATAAAAATGGTTATTTACAGTTTGTTTATGTCATTTACCCTGAAAACTGTTGGACTGTGCAGTGTTTAGCTCTATTTAAAGTTATCTGTGATGTGTTTTATTAGTTATTCAACAAATGAGAGGCACCAAAAAATGTATTTTCTATTGCTTCAACATGAAAGTTTATACATGTAAAAATACTTTCTCACATGGTCATTTCTGTACATAAGCAAGGAACTGTGTTTTTGTTGTGTTTGCACCGTTACTGTTGTTCAACTTGGCCCCAGAATAACAAACCTTGTGACACTCTTGATTTCTTGAGGAGATGCAACACATGAATAAGATGTCTAATTATGTTATGTTCTCTGCTCTTTACAGACACAGAGGATAGTCGAAGGAGAGTCCCACCATCACTTGTACATTCTTCTGTTGTTGCTCAGGGCCTCTTTCAGCTTGGTTTGCATGATCTCCTTGGATGAATATAATGGCAGCTCCAGGACTGAGTAACACGTATGCGTCTCAGGGTAGTACTCGTCGTAGGAGAGGTTGTGGACATGTTTAACCCTGACACTGATCTTGATGTGCTCCATACCAAGAATAGGCACCCTTTCAAAACCTGTCACAAACCCTAGCGAAAGGGAAAGTGGCAATCAGTGAGTTTCAGTGTTGACAACTAACTTAAATAGACTCCAGTCATTAGTTGTTCCCATGATTAAGTGCTACTAAGTCTAGTCTAGCCATTAGCAACATGATTTCAGCTTTTATATCTAAAGTGCAACTCACAAAGGAAAGTTTTCTTCTGATCCTCAGTTAGTTCCTCAAACACCTCCCAAAACATCCGTATGGTGGGGTGGTTTTCATGGTACTGCCCCTCATAACATGTGCTCTAATGACAGTGAAGCAGAAACACAATTACTTCTCTTACAGACTCCTATAAACACATAAGGATGTAATATATCAGTTTAGGTTGCAGAGAAAACAAGAACACTAAGAGCTCTTGTTTTGACTGTACCTGTTTGAGCTTTTCCCAGTCATGGAAATCTTTGCCCACCAGCACTCCCTGCAGCTCCTCTGGCCGGAACAGCTTCACCAACTCCCGGTCACACACCTGGAAGAAGCCTCGCTTGAACTCCCGGAACACACCCTCCACTGATGTGTTGAAGGCGTGATTCACGTAGGCATTCACAAACTCCCTCCTATTGAACAGAGTATAGTTTTAATTCAAGAAACATTTCTGTGAGACAGAGCTGATCTGGATACAGGGCACATACAGTACTGTGCAAAGCTCTTAGGCAACCATTACATTTAATGGTTTAATTTTACCCATCATGTATGTCCACGTCTCTGTCAAATCAATGACCCCTCTGTTCTGCATATTAACAAATCAACATACGTAACTGTGGCAAACACAGAGAAATCACCAGACTGTGCAGGTCCTCTCAGATCTACAGAGTTTTATAGCATCCTTTAGCTTTTTGAGACCAAGACCATCATGCTGAGCACAGGGGCTCCGCAGGGGTGTGCGCTTAGCCCATTGCTCTTCACAGTGCTGACCCATGACTGTGTGCCAACCTACAGCACCAACCACATTGTCAAGTTTGCGGTTGACACTGCTGTAGTTGGGCTCATTACCAACAATGATGAGGCCAAATATAGGAGTGAGGTGTGCCAACTGGTCCAGTGGTGTAAGGACAACAACCTCTCCCTCAATGTGGGGAAGACTAAAGAGATCATTGTGGACTTCAGGAGAAAACCTCTAAAGCATCCACCACTGACCATCGATGGTGCTGTAGAGGATAGAGTGAGCAGTATCAAGTTCCTGGTGGTGCTTATCTCTGAGGACCTCTCCTGGACCAACAACACCACATCACTGGTCAAGAAAGCTCAAACACGCCTCTACCTCCTCCACAAATTGAGGAGACCCAGAGCCCCACCCCCATCATGTGCTGCTTCTACCGGGGCACCACTGAGAGGGTCACTACTGGCTCCATCACTGTGTGGTACAGAGCCTGTACTGCCTCCTGCAGAAGGACCCTGCAACGCGTAGTGAGAACAGCCAGCAAGATCATCGGTGCC
>NW_018127945.1:1507081-1514139 GCF_001952655.1 Monopterus albus | reverse complement strand
TCACGGTGCGGCGGGGGGTCAAGCCCGGCCGGCAGTCGGGCGAAGGTGGGGTACAACCTGGACAGGTCTACTTGAATTCAGTTTTCATATTATATTTATTCTGTTTATTCTACTTTTATTCTATTTTAGTTTCTTAAAGGATATGGTCATTCAACATTAGGTAAGAGAGAAACAGTATTTCAAGTTTTCTGTATGTCCTGCATATATCGTGAATTGACAATAAAAATCTTTGATCTTTGTTTTGGTTTTCTGGCTCTTTCCTGGTTCGGTTCACACTCACTCTTACTGCTCACGCTCAGTGCAGTTTCTGATGGCAGCAGGCAGCTGGTTCCAGCATAAAAAACCTCTGATAAAGCCATTGTACAACACCCAGAAGAAGTTAGTGACTTGTTTTTTTCCATAATAATCTAAAGTATTATATGTTCTACTACTTTATTGGGTGTCAGGCAACAAAACAATTATGATACTTACTGTATATGCATGTGACACCTACGACTCTGTTAAATGATTCAAATTTGTAGTGTATTGTAGTCACTAATATTTTCTTTAAAGTATAGTCAAATAATACAACACACAAGGAAGTAGCAAAAATGATGAGTAATAAACACTTTCCTGGTCCTTACTTATTCTGACTTGTCACTGTTTGTTCAGGATTGTCAGGATCAAGATCAACATCTGTCCCATCCCAGCTGATCTGATAAGAAAGAAGCAGATAGTGATATCACTGCTTTAGGAAATGGGAACTGGTCTTATACTTGTACAGTGATTCTATATGCATTGCAACACACTCAAAGCTACTGACCATCTGTAAAACACCTACTGAAAAATATAAGTACTGGTCTTCTCCGTCGTCATCTTTATCTTCCAGGATATCCTGCAGACTCCTTAAAACACAACAAATGCGTTAACATTTAATGATGATATACAGTGTTTTCTGTATGCTCAAGAAATCAGCACCTAAAAGTACAAATGTTTTTGATTTGAATTTACAGCAGTTTCCACTTACTTTCCAACTGTTGGACTGAACTCCTTCATATCCTCCAGTGAAGGCTTCACATCAAGCAGCTTCTTGAACAGAGCCAGTGGGAAGGGTAAGTGAATGATGCACTGGTTGTACAAGGCCAATCCACACAGAACGCCCAACAGGAAGTACTTCTCGTGTCCCTGTGTTGCCTGGTGTTGATGGCAGAGACATTTAAATTCACTGTATGCATATTGCTTGAATTTATTATTATTTTTAATGAGGTAGAACCATTGACTGTATAAACGATGGACAGGTTGACAGCTACCAGGTGGAGCCACCAGGACTCAATCGCTCCCTGGTGGCTGGTTGCAGTATAGGTCAAACATTTTGCCTCCTCCATGTTAGTAGACGTGACATGAGCCAAAGTACAAATCACAGGTCACTTCTATGGTTTTAGGTATGTGGCAAAAGGTCGCAAAGTTCAAGGGGGCCGAATACTTTCGCAAGGCACTGTAAGTTATTTGATGACATAAAAAAGGCTGTATTTCAGTTGATTTGACAGCTTTGATTGGAGGTCTAATGTTGTCACTCCACTTCTGGTTGCAAAAAAGCAAGATGGCAGCCGATGTATTCATATCATTTTTGCATAGTGGAGGGAAGTGGTGATGTGGCGTCTATTGTATACACAGTTAACGGGTAGGACAGTGAAATCTGAACTTAAGTGAATATTGTTTCAATTCTGCTCATAATCATCATCCATGGCAGGTATTTAATGTTCAATCTGTTCAAAAAAATGTTGAGGATGTACAGTCTTACATTGGAGGGGAACCATGCCAACGTTTCAGAGTCGTTATACATGAACATCCCAGATTCAGCGGACATCATCTCGTGAAAAACTTCGTGAAAAAGGTCTTTTGTGTTGATATTATCAAGTTCCAGGTTTTTATCAAAACAGACCTAAAAGACAACAGGATAAAAGTTAAACTTATAGCCTGTAACAATAAATAAATAAATATCAATAATACAAGTTTTAGTAGGACTTTGGTCCTACTGTGTACCATAAGTTGCCTCTTGTAGACACTGTGATGAGCAGCAGCCAGCTGGTCAAAGGTGTCTTCCAAAACCGAGTCGCGCCTCAGGTCCAATATGAATAGCAAGTCTTGAGGATCCGGGATTATTCCCCAAAGCAAATTCCACATGTTGAAATTCATTTGTTCCAACTGGAGAAAAATTCAAGATTTCATTTCTCATGGGATTTGATGTGGGAAAGGTATCAAAACATTTAAAGATCAGGGACCACATGTATGAAGTATCTTAGAACCATTCCTAGGAATTTCTTAGTTCATCTGGTCATTTTGCAATTATTCGTCACTATATCTGTATTTTGGATTGCCCTATGGCTCTGATGCTCTTAGAGTTGCTGTAGATGATGTTGTTGTTTGGCTGTTACAGATTACTGCATCATATGTACTGTAACTGTCATGTCCTCTTGTTGAGTAACTGACAGTCAACTTCACTGTGTTTCTCACAGAGGACATGTATTCTATCATACTATGTATATATACACACACACACACAAAATCCATTGGATTTCTTGATCCTGACAGTATTGTGTGTGATGTCTAATTCTCATGAGGTGTGTCACAAGACTCCACTTACCTTGGTATATTCAGCATTCTTATCAAAAACCATCTTCTTTGACTGCATATCCATCACAATTGAAAAGTTACAAAGGATAAGTGGCTGAGCGGGCACAGTCTAAAAAAACAATGCTATGTTCATCAATACATGAAAACAAAAAGACATGAACAGACGGTGTCTGCACAGTGGCCAAAATAAAGGAGACTCATGATGTACAGAAGATATTTTTTTTTACCAAGTGCTGTGACTGAAGGCGCCAAAGCTCCAGATCCTCGTAAAGAAAGTCTTGGTCAAGCAACAAACAAAAATGGCTTTCTGGTATCCTGTGAGGTTCTGCAATCCTGCTGTTGGTCTTTAAAACAAAGGAAAAGTTCAGCAAATAAAAAAAAGTCTGCTTTGTAGTAAGAGTGAGTAGGATTACTGTTTTAGGATTATGCTATGGGACATTTACAACATGTCACAACTGGTACTAACATTGTACATATACTGAAGGACTAGTAGCAGGTTTCTGACTGAGTCGCGAGGAACAGGTTCAAAGGACAGGTTCACTGACAGGGCCTGTTTCCACACCCCAACATATTTAGCCATGGTAGAGGGTGACAGTGAAGACCACCAGTCCCCTGATGAAGACAAATGCTAATGTCAGTGAGCATTTCACCACTGTGCAGATGACAAGGACATATCTCCAAATAGTTGATATGATAAAACTTACGATTTCAGTTCAGGTTGACTTGGTATCACAGGCATTGTGGTTTGATATTATAGGTAGCGTATCTGTTTACAGCGTAGCCAAATAGACTCACATTGTTTTAATCAAGAAATGAGTTAACAATAAAAGCAACTGTTAACACTGTTCATGGTACAAAGAATTTTCCCACACAGCAGTAGGACTTACTCCTTGCTTGGTACAAAGAATTTTCCCACACAGCAGGACTTACTCCTTGCCATATTTAAAATTCTTCCCCAAATTGCCATTGTCTAGTATCGCAATCGTTAGATATATTGTATATCTTGTGTCAGCTTCACAATAAAACCCTCCCTGTATTTCACCTGTTGACTGCTTTTAATGTGAAAAAAGCAGCAGGAAAAATATTCAGTTTGTTTTGGCAATGACAAAACATGTTTGATATGGTGTAAAGAAGAGTGAACAGTAGAGTGTGGCTGTGATGAATAAGACTGAACTGGATTACATGCCTGCATCATTATCTGTGATTCCCTTCTGCTTTCTGCAATCTGAATCCAGTACAGGGGTGGCAAACTGTGCCACTACTAATAATGATTCTATGGTGAGGTCACTACCTAATGTCATTACATTGAAAACCTATTGTATTGCAGAAAAAAGCAGACAATGCACAACAGGATCAAAAACAGAGTTTATGTTCATGAAGATCTCAGTGACTGTAACCCGAGTGTACCCCAGTTTATCAACAAAATAAGAACAAATGAAGACATTACTTTACGTGTAGTGGTGACATTACCTATGACCTGCAGGCTTTCAGCAGACAAGCTTAGCACGGCTGCAGCGACTGCATCTGCAAGCTTTGTGTTTTGTCGCCGCTTGTTTTTCTGGACCGCATGCAGAAACTCATTGAGAAGCAGATAGACCCTTAGCCCCTCCACTCCCACTGATTTCATATCAAGGGAATGAAGCAGGTGCAAGACGGCTGCCTCAACCTGTCAATTTGACAAGAGTCACAAGGGTCACTCACTAGCAGCTGAGTTCAGGTATGAAGAGTGCAGGCTGGTGCTTAGAGGAAAAACATCAGGACTATTTGGTTATTTTTAAAAGCCTCAAACAAGTCAGCAGGTTTATGAGAAACATTTTCAGAATAAATACATAGTTACTGCCTGCTAACAATAACAGTAACTACACTTTAGATACATATCAGGTACCTACCTCTGACCAAACATCATCTCTCTTTACCAGGTTCTTGAAAGCACGTCGTGCAATTGACAACTTCAAGCCGGGGTACTTTGCTGAGGTGTGGAAATGTTTATCTTTGCTAAACAGAAAGAAACAAGGCTACAGTAGGTCTACATCCATGCTAGCAGCTCTGTGAGACAGTATTCAGGCACAGTAGTGCCTCCAGCTAAATGCGCACAATCATACTAGCATGTTTAGCAACTACAGTGAAGACAATGTCATTACTTTTTGGTTATAAACCATAATATTTGGGAAGTTAAAATGTTGATCCCATAAAGGCAATGATAAGAAGTCAGGGTTTGACCAGAATTATTAGAATTTTTCATGTTGGAACGATGAACATCTGCACCAAATCTCATCAGTATCCTAAGAGTTGTTGAAATATTTCAGGCTGTAGCACAGTAGCACACAAAGTACAGAGGACCAGCAGACTGACACCGACAATCCCAAGATGGCATAAAAGTACATGCTCTAATTCACCAGATTAAACAAAGTCACCACCATCCACACAGGTGATGTGTTTACCTTTGGTCAAGGAAGAGTTTATTTAAACAGGATGCAGAGGAAAATGTGCTGTGAATTTCCCTGTGAAAAAGTCACATTTTTAGTCCATGACACCAAACAAATAATTCAGGCTATTCCACAAACTATTGACAACATACTGAGAAAAATAACTGCTACTGCAGTATACTTACTGTTTTATCTTTTTCCATGCCTTTGAATCATGCTGAGAAGTCCATCTGTCAATCATTGTTTCAAGACAGTGCTGATTTTCATTACTCACATCAGCAGTGTTTGACTCCTCATTAACTTTAGCAGACAGAATGTTGATTCTGAAAAGTGAACCATAGGTACACCAATTCTTTTCCTGCATTAACCTTATATTAGAATATTCTGTCTGAATGAATGAATGAATGCCTTAGCTACACACCATGTGACAACATACATACACATTGAAATTCTTCATTTTGTTATGACTAGGTAAAAGTGCGGCTGCTCAAAGCATGTGGAGCACTAGATAAGACATGGAGTCTTTGGATTCACTTCATCTGGGTAAGGGGTTAGCCTAAACCTTATAAATGAATTAGGTTCTGTGTGGCAAGGGTCTCCACTTTCCCAGCAGCCTGCGTGTGTGTCTGAAAAGGGAGCAATCTGGGTCGTGTTTGTAATTTTGCTTGTGGTTAAAATAAACCAGCACTAGATGAAGAAAGACGGACTCCTTCGTTATTCAGAGCTGTCCAATAAAAGAACTGGGGTATTACGTTCCTGTGAAAGAAATTAACTGAGTTTTTTTCACACTCTTATCTTACCGCCATGCTCGGTACTATATGTATTAGTGTCAGTACCTTGTTAGATGTACATGTTGCAAACGAACAGTTTTCTCCTGCAAAGATGTTTCTGATTTCACCTCTGTCTGAAATTATAAGCAACGTGTAAAAATGTCATCTCTTTTCATACATCTGTTCACTTGGGTGTACCAGAAATGCAGTTACCCTGTGGCAGCTGAACAGGTAGTGGCACAGAAGGATGGCTCTCGTCTCCATGTCCCAGCTGCCCTTGTTCACCGCATCCAAAAGAGTAGACCTTCCTGGTGTCTGTCAACACTAATGTGTGATTTCTGAGGAGACAGTGTATGGCAAACAGTACAGCATGTCATTAGAGGCAGACACAGTTTGATCCACTACTTTCTTTGTAGACTTTTCATTGGAGCACCCTCCAGGCCTCTTAATAAGGTTTGTTTTGATGTGATAAAGTGATGTTCTTTTTGGGGCATAACTACAGTGTCTCCTGATTGTTTACAAAGTTAAGTCAATTTTATTTCTAGGGCACACTTACAAACAGCTGAACTGAGGAAAGTGCTTTATAGAGGCAAATGAAATTACAAGTCACCAATTAAAACATGACAGGCAGATACTCAAATAACATTATATAAGAAAATAATTTAGTTCAACAAAAAGTATGGGGACTCTGCTGTGTAAAGGTGAGCCTTTACTCACTAATTTACAGTTAAAGCAGCATCAGATGAATTTAACACATGTTCACAGATTTCAGGCATTAGCTCAGGGCAGTAGGAGTTAGTACTGTGTTCACTCTATTAAATAACACCTTGGGTCTGGGTGTGTTTTTTGAAAATTTAATGTAATTAATACAAAAGGAACATTTTTTCATTTTGCTTATATCATATTAAAAAAAACTCCTTAGGTCTACTCAGTCCTTTCAGCTTTGACAATAAGCTGGTATTCAGTCCAACAGATTGAGAGATGGTCATATGACACCTCTGCCTTTTTTCCAGTTTTGATCAGCTCTTGCCAAACAAAGCGAGTAATGCAGTTGAACCAGGGCTGAAGTATGAACTTGACATTCCTCATTTTAAAGGCAGAATCAGAATCAGCTTTATTGGCCAGGTGTGTCGGGCACACGAGGAATTTGACTCTGGTACATTAGCTCTCAATGTGCATGTACATATCCCCATGCAAGTAAACAGTAAACCAACATAAGGCTGTGTAATATAACAAAATAAGCAGTATA
>NW_018127945.1:1505078-1506505 GCF_001952655.1 Monopterus albus | reverse complement strand
TTCACACAGCTCCAGTGACCTGTTGAAGATGAAGTGTGAAGATGGGGGCCACCTGATCAGCACACACTTTCAGGCAGGAGGGGGATCACACCATCTGGGGCTGGTGCCTTTCTGATCCTTTGTTTTTTTAAAGAGGCCATGTACATCCTTTTAACAGATCGTTAGAAGTGGGCGGCTGGAGGGAAGGGTGGTGATTGTTGGGGGAGTAGCTGCTGGATCTGAGGTGGGGAGGGTGCGGGGGGAGTGTTGTTTGTCAAACCTGCAGTAGAACACATTCAGGTCATCTGCTAGTTGACGGTCCTCCACAGCGGGGGAGATGGTTTCCTATAGCCAGTGATGCTTTTCAGGCTGCCCCACACGGATGAGGGGTCGTTGGCTGAAACCTGAGGATTCTGTACAGCCAGGCAAGGAACACACTGACAAGGGAGATCAGAGCAGCAAAGAGGAGCTATTCTGAAAAGCTGAAAGCTCTGTCCCCTCCTCTTTGGCACGATGAAGCTGCTTGAGTCTGGCTGTAAACCAGAGCTTGTTGTTGTTGTATGTGCTGAAGCCCTTTTTGGCACGCACACATCCTCACAAGAGCTAAATGTCCTGAAGATGTCCACAGGTGCACTAAATACTCTAAGCAGCTCTTCTGTGTCAAGATGAGAAAAAGGATTGACGGAGCAGGAGCGTTATGGCCCAGGTCCTTTGGAGATATCAGTGACACGGTTAACTGTGCTTAAGCCAGATAATACTGTCAAACAGGTTCACTGATAGCTTCCATGATCCCTGTTTTGTTTCCAGAATAAGTTAAAGTTGTCAGTTGTCAGAATGCCTTTCAAAATCAAAAAGCCCATCATCTGATGTTAACATTTTGATACAGCTATACAAGATGAAGAGATTCTCCTCCACAATGACAGTGTCTCAAAAGTCTCCAAAGTAGTTTTCTGTGCCATCTGGAGCTATAAGAGTGAGTCTATGCATGTAAAAAACTACAACTGAAAAACATTTCTTAAAAATTATAATAATTAAAATACCTTGATTAGTCCATTCAAGATAATGAGGCAAACAGGACATACTGCAGTATAAAAAGACGTAGGTGTACTGTACCGTCCACATGCAATCTTGGTGACCTTTGCCCCCCAGAGCTCTGCAACAAGACGAGGACGGAGTTCTTTTCTCATTGAGTTGTGTCCAAGCTGTCCATATTGACCAGAGCCAAAAGTAAACACTACTCCATCCTAAGGAAACAACCAGACAAATATGGTTTTAACTACGGGTGCACTGATGTTTCGGCCACTGAAAAGTTTTGGCCGAAAAGGCCATTTTTATTTCGGTCCAGAATAAAAACACACGCCGAAAATGCCCTGCCCTGCCCTGCCCATTCTCGCGCAGCACAGGTTAGGTTTCACTCACGCTGGAGCTGTTATATCACGCGTCTCCCC
>NW_018127945.1:1503260-1503915 GCF_001952655.1 Monopterus albus | reverse complement strand
GAGCTGTTATATCACGCGTCTCCCCATCAATGACAAAGCATGTCAGCAATATGGAAGGATTTTGAAGTTTCAGATGAGGACACCAAAGTTGCAATATGCAACATACCAAGCCAATATATATATACATACATACACAATTATAGAGTAAGCATGTTTTAAAAATTTGAAGTTTTTAAAAGAAGCCATTTTCGGTTTCGTTTCGGTTTTCGGCCAAGTGCATCCTAAATTTTCGGTTTCGGTTTCGGCCCAGAATTTTCATTTCGGTGCATCACTAGTTTTAACTCTACAGGATTTTTATCATGTATGAGCTCATTTTGGTTTTATGGCCCACAGATTTAATGCTTAATTTAGTCTCATTAGCATAGTTTCCAGCTCTGATGAATACATGTACTGAATGTGTAAATATTTTTATTATCACTTTAAAAGGTGGTATGGTAAATGGCCTTATACCTGTATAGCGCTTTACAGCACACTCAAAGCACTTTCACACTACTTGGCCATTCATCCATTCACACATCGGTGTTATCACTGGTGTTAGGTATTTTTAGTCAGATAGATGTTTAGTGTAGACACGATGTCTAGCTCAGGCTGTTAAATGCTTAGTCATTCTCATGAGTTACTGCAGGTTGCTTATGGTCAAGGATAACTAGATAGA
>NW_018127945.1:1477258-1499755 GCF_001952655.1 Monopterus albus | reverse complement strand
CTTTTTTTGTTGGCCCCCAAGGGGGCAAAAAAAAAAAAAAACAACAGTTAATGCTGACTTAAGTGTGTATGTGTTTGTAAAATTTGATTCTTATAGGCTCTAGTTACTTTATAAGCTTTAGTTACTTTTCATACCTTTATTTTCCATGCTTATACATATTAAAACTGTATTGATGACTGCTGTATTCTACTGAGTGAAACTTTGGAACTGTATACTGCAAATTCTGTAGAGACAGAATGTCTATATCTCCCGGTAACCAGACGGCCTTTTTTACATTTTAACAAAGACCTGTTGGCCTGTTTTGCACCTTCACCTAGACCCGCTTAGCATATTCCAAGTTCTACTTTGTCATGGGGAATCCTGCAGAGACAGGGGGCCTACAACCTGACATGACCACCTGGCCCGTTTAGCATACTCACTAGGTCCTGCTTTAGGATCACACACACAGGGGGTCTGCAGCACAGACAACCCATTGTTCAGTGGTCATTGATCAAGTAGCCACCTGAGAATCACACACACACATCTGGTTTCCGCAAGCAGACACAGGCAGGGGTTGACCTGCTCATGCCAAATGGCCAATAGGATTACGAAGTGTGAAATGTTGTAGCTCTGTCCAGGGCAGGCCTAGCCCAAGAAGATGAATGTAATGAGAAAATGTAACTCATGGTTCAGAGAATGGATTTCCTGCGGGCACTCTGTCTCTCTGACTCCAGCGCTGTAAGACTTCACCTGTGCCCAGACTTTGAGTAAACTTCCTGTTGACGCTTTCAATAAAAGAACTTGGGTTAAATCTAACATGTTAATGTTTTCTACAGTAAATTTAGCCTACTAATGAATACACTAATGAAAGTGACTTGTTAAAACAAAATGAATAAAGCATTGTCTAGGCTGATATCCAGACCTGAAGAAAAAGGACTGTTTCACAATCTTGGTCAAGAATAGAAGTAAGTATATGTTTATGTGTTAGTTGACTTATTACACAAAACTTGGGTGGTCAGCAAGACACAGTAGTATTTTCACCACAGGAGCCTTTAAAAATGGAGCCACTCAAAACATATTCCATCATTCCATTTTAATATGGGTGTCACTTGGTGAGTACATGTTCGCTGCACTATCTGATGCCTATCAGTATTTTTTTACCCTCAGTACATGGTAGTAGGTTAGTGGTTCCAACATGAGTGCTCAAAAGCTTTCTAGTAACAGTTTACAATAGGCTACACAAACTTCTAAGTAGCAACTAAAGAATGAGTGAGGAAACAATCAGGAAATCTTTAGGAACCAATACCAGCTGTTTGTACTGAAGGGTATTACTTGCCTTTTTTTTTGGACTAACCTTTGTCAAAATGGCAGAGTGGTCCTTTCCACAGGAAACATGAATAGTTTTCTTCATGCTCAGGAAATGAACAGGTGTTGGTATGTGTCTGTCTATAAAAAACAGGAATGTAAATGGTATTTACAATATAAAGTGAAACAGAAGCATATGCATAGTGTTGCTACAGTACCTGTTTCATCTCCCAGCCCCAGTTGTCCACAGTCGTTTCTGCCCCAGCCAAACACACCTCCAGACACAGAGAGGGCAAAGCTCTGTTCTCCTCCTGCAGCGATCTGAACCAGGGGGATCGCTGACAGAAACTGGAGGTGTCGTGGTGAACTGGTGCTGCACCTCCTGTTTCCCAGACCCAGCTGGCCCCTGGAGTCCAGGCCCCATGTGTACACCTGGCCATCTGTGGGGACATCACCACTACCCTGTGAGCTACAGTGCTCTCTGTAATACTGTAATCTGCATTCTCAAGCACCTTCATGATATTTTGCACTTGGACTCAGTAGTTACAATCCTCAGCACTGGCTGGGGTCTTTTTTTATACTTTCGCAAGGCACTGTATATATTTCCTTTCTTCCACAGTTAAGTACAGGCTTTACCATATATGATTTTTGAAATGCATTCATGACATCCTATGTGCATTTGATTCACTTAATGCTGGATGGTGGAGAGCCAGGAAGAGCCAGGTCTTGACTACAGCACTGGTGCTGTTGTCAAATATGAGATTGCTTTCTTAGGGGAGGAGGGTCAGCATTTTAATTCTAGTTTGTTGCCCATTAGTGTTAAAGCCTACAATAAGCGGCTACTCATGTTGTAGTAATGGGGATCTAATTTAATTCTCCAAATGCTGGTTAACACAAATTACACACAAGAAATAACAATTACGTCACACTGGAAGAAGTCAAACTACAGCGAAGCTACTCTAGAGAGAGATCTAGTTTGGTTCATTAAAGCTACCTAGAAAAAGTAGTTCAAACTACTTTGTAAAAACAATGTACATATGATACTAAACTATAACAAAATATTATACAGAAAGTTCATATGCCTGGGTAAAGTACAAGGAATATCAGGTTTGGTGTGTGTGTACGGTGTCCATAAGTGGCACCTGCTGTCCAGGTGAGGGTAGAGTACCAAGTACTCAGTTAGCCAGGGAACTTCCAAAACACTGCAATAGCTTCTCTGAACATTTGTTCATAAATACCAATACTCAACATTTTGGACTAACTGACATCAAATATACCCATGTTTAGTTTTACAAATTCAGATTCAAAACATTTAAAACGATAGGCAAATATTTTTCACAGGTGAGCTGGCAATCCAGCCTTCTGGAATATCCCTGAGACCTAAGCCTCTCCTAACCCAAACAACCCCATATGTTCACAAAAAAAACAAAACTGCCAGAAATGTAATATGTTTGTTGTAAACAAATAAAAAAAATCATTCCTTTCCTTTTATGCCCCAAAATTGCTTGTACTTTCACCAGTTAACTACACAAAAAATGGAACAACAGACCCGAACACAACACAGGGGTTAAAACAAAAAATATGCAGACACATATCTTCTGTTTTAAGGTGGAAGCAGAGACACACAGTATCATCTCAGACAGAAATGTCTCCACCTGTACAGGTAAGTGGGAAAGCCTGTTTTTCTTATGGTAAATTAAGTTTTAATGGGTTTATTCCTCCTTTCAGCTTGTACATTAGTGGCTGATTTCACCTGATTTTAACTTACTTTTGGTCAAGGCAACTGAATGCTGGCTTCCACAAGCAACCTGAGAGACTGGGATTTTACAGAAAACCTCCAGGGGCCTGGTTGAACAGGAGCAGAACACAACAGAGCCGAAATACTCATCAGAGCTGACATGCATGAAGCCAAGTAAAGATTTCACATCAACAACAGCATGCAATAATAATATTAATAATAATTTCTTTCATTACTAATCCCATTATCCAAACTCTGACATTTTGCACCATTTCACGCAGTTTGATCCAATTGAACAGAACCAGTTTACTCCACCTTGGAGTGGGACTTGTGTGCGCACAGAGGACGGATCCTCTCTCAGTCAGCAGTGTAACCGTGTCATCGGTGCAGCTCACAGCCTCGATCTTCTCTTTATATTTAACAAACTCTGAAAGAACAGCAGGTTGTATCTGTCACATTACTGCCAAAAACAACAACAATAAACAAACACAAGAGCAGGGCTCACTCTGTTTTCCTCGGACTCTTCTACCACCTGCGCTCTCATGCGTGCGAATGATGAACGAGTTTCCATTAGTTTTGACGAAAGCGAGCACATTGTAACCTGTAGACAAATCCCTGACTTGACAATTCAGGTTGAGGTAATGGACTCCATCCTCTGCCGGACTGCTGTTGGAGCCGTCTTTGAGCCAGAAGCCCCGCTGACAGTCCTCTCCCCATGAGAACATGGTGCTAGAATGGCTGTGACGCCAGCTGAGCTCTGATTCAGCTGGAGGGTAGAAGTGAAACTTGGAGGCATGTTTGCTGTGAGTTACGGAAAACGAAACCGACTCATTCTGTTCACAACGAACAGCAGAGTGAGACGAAACGAAACGACGGCGCAACAGAGGCACACTGACGCTGAAAGTCCGGAAAACGAACGTGAAACCGTGGTTGTCAAGAATACCACAATATTTAGACGGTAATAGGTGGTTTTTAAAGAAAGCATTTCTCTATTTATTGGCCTTATCCATTACGTCTTGGTTAAAGGAAAACTGATACTTTTACTAACACGGTGTAGAACTCAAATGACGACATGTAGCAGGTTGTAGTTGTTAGGTAATTTCTTAGTTAGATAGATATTGATTAGAGATCTGTTGTATTAGAAAATGTTAGTGTAGCCAGGATGTCTAGCTCAGGTTGTTAAATGCTCAGTTCATTGTCATGAGTTCTGCAGGCTGCATCTAGGCCAAGGTCACTAGATTGAAGAGTCAGCAGACAGGATGGATATTGTTATTATTATGATATGTTCAGCCGTAATCTTAACCATAATATCTTCCGAGGCTTACTGTTCGGACATGTCCCTGAACGTCCTGTATGTTTTTAGATACACACCACTAATCAACAGCCACACATATTGATTCTCTCCATGTTTTGACTACTGATAAGGCGTTTTTCAGCCCTGCTGCTGCCACAGATGATGGATCAGTTTCTTTATGTCGTCAATGTATTGTATTTAATGTTTTCATTGCCATAAGGATGAAAAGAGAATTTCAAGATAAAAAGACAAAAACCCTTCTGGAAGGAATCGCCATTTCCATTTTTTGTAGCTAACTACTGCAACTACAAATCCATAAAAGGAAAGGACTGGATTCTTCATTAAGCACTGACAAGAACATTTTCTTTTTTTTTTTATTGAAACAAAGTAACACATTAACAAAACAGTACAGAACATGGGAGACAAGACAACAGATACATGACATTACAAAAGGATATAGTGTTTAACGAGGTTGTAGTGTGTGAAGTGTGGGTACTTCCAACTTATGCAGTCTATGAAATGCAAGAAAGGGAAAAGGTAATTACCAATATTAACAATGAAAACAGTACCACTAATAAAATCAGCTAGTTAAATTTTTAGAGGTTGGTGGGAGTGTGTGTGGCCTCAACCCCAGGTGTTTGGTTCAAGTTGAAATGTGTTAGAAATGGTTCCATGTGTCATAAAAAGCTGATAAACTATTCTTGTGAGTTGATGCCATATTTTCTAATGTGATGTATTCTGTCAAAAGGTTGGTCCAGTGGTTTATGTGTAGTGATTTTTTTGATTTACAATTTTGAAGGAGTGGGTTTTTGTATTTAATTGGTAGGTGGTCGACGTCTATGATATTACCGAGTAAGCAAAGTGATGGAGAAGGAGGGATTCTACAGCCCAGGATGGTGGAGAGAGTTTCTCTGTCACTGCTTTCCAGAGGGAATAAACTGGTTGGCAGGTCCAAGTAGCATGAAAATAACTGTCGGTGCAGTCTAGAATGCATTGTGAGCAGATGTCTGTGTCAGTGAAACCCATTTTAAAAACATTTTACTTTCTGTAATATGGGTCCTGTAGATGGTCATGGAAAAGATGTTATTGCAAATTTCTGTCCAGAAGTCAGAGCTGAGGGAGAGAGTTAAATCGTTTTCCCATTTGAGTTTTGGTATTTGTTATTGTTGAGTCTGTATTTGATATGAGTTTATATAGCTTGGATATTATTTTATTGGAGGATGTAACTTTCATAATTTCTTCAATTAATTTGGAGGGTTGTAGTGGGTTATTGATTACACTAATCTTTGATTTAATTATGGATTGTAGTTGATTGTACTGGAGGAACTGTTCTCTCTGGACTCCGTACTTCTGGATCAGTGTATTAAATGATATGAACTGGTTATTGTTAAATAGGTGATGTAAGTGAGTGATTCCTTTGTGTTGCCATGTTTGGAAATATATAGGGTTATTATGTAGTTGGAAATCAGGGTTGTGCCAAGTTGGAGTGTATCTACATGGTGCAAGTGATGATTTAGTGATTTTGTTTATAAAGAGTTTCTTTAAATGTAAACAATATTAAACTACTGAATAATAAATTGGCTGAATTTAATACATACATGTGAGCATAATGGCCATGAGGACCTTGAATGATTTGTTAAAATAAGTATAAAAGGTATGGCATTAATCCAACACTGTCTGCAAGGTTTCAACTTGAACTTGACATGCTTCATGGTCACAATTAGGGATAATGACAGAGATTAACCACAAGGTGGAGGTAGAGACTGGATCTCTGTGGACTCTACAGTGTCCAGACAATACCAAAAGTAAATAAGAAAAAAAAAAAAGAAATTCAAAATAGCATTTTACATTTTTTAAAATTATTATTCAAGACACTTTCAGGTGGCCTTTTACTTTCTCAGATTTGGGAAATTCAAGGAGCAACTGTCATTTTTACTAAATACTTTTACCCTCCATGTAAAAATTGAAGAGTTAACCCTGAATGCACTTGAATGACATAAAAACTCAAGATTAGTGTGCTGTTGTTCCGTCCAGTGGGAGCTATTACTTCCAAAGGTTATTTCCAGGACATCATAATTTCTGCAGCAGGAAACTATAAGACTTATGGGAAATGTAGTAGTATTTTGAAAAATTGCTTGAAAAAAAGATCTTGATTTTAAGGGGACTTCCAGGTAAAATAAAGGCTAAATAAAATAAAATAAAAATGAATAATAATGCCATGGGGAAACAGAGGCTTACCAGATGTTTTGAAATATGTGTACACCAATATGTAAAGCTCATTCGACACTGAATTATGCACCTTTGATATGTAAATCTCTTAAAGATTTTGTAGCTGTTTTCAAAAGTAGCCAGTGACAGAGACAGATAGGGAAGAAAAGAGGAGGGTGTGCAGCACAAAAGGTGGCAGAGAACATGACAATGACTGCATGACACTAAATGTAAAATACTGCCTGTTAACATTTCTCATTGTGTCTGTTGGTCACTTTCTTCTCCCTCTTCTGCTCTGGCACACACCAAAGATGTGTGAAATCACAGGTGAGAAGAGCTGGAAAACATCACCACGAGCAGCTGCTGTGTAGGTATGTCAATGATGTGCACATGATTTTAAAATGTCCTTAATGTGTCTCAGTCTCTCTGGTGCCCGCAGTGCATCACCCCAGCTGCACAAATGACCTTCAAAGTAGACTGTCCTACTTTCACACTGAATAAACACCCACCCCCACACAGGTGATTTGATAGATTTTTATCCGTTGTGAATTATTTTGGCTGATTATGCCTTTTTCTCAGGACTGTGAGGGTGTGCACAGAGGGTGCTTGAATGCCATCTGTTAAACAGTATTTCCTGAATGAGAGGTCAGCCCTTCCCCCTCTCTCAAATACTGAAGAACCTCATGATATGATGTGTCAAAGCTCCATAAGAGTGACCCTTGGAGCAAAGGAGGCAGGTCAGTTTGCAGTCTGATGCAAGTCTGTCTCATCCTGTATCACATAGGACTAAAAGGGATGCGGGTTCTGGTCTGACTGCCCCAGTAGCAGAGCGCAAACAAATAGCTGCCCACACACCTGAGTGGTGTCTGAAATAATCACTTGTTTGACTAACTTGTTCTAAAAATTCAATTACAGGTACAGCTGCATGACTTACAGTGCAAGGCTGTTATAATCCACTTGGCAGCAGGTTTTGAGAGCTGAAATTGTTTTATCACTGTCAGAATTTTATGCCAGTGTATCTCAAAACATAGACTATCACATTCTCCATCCATTGGAGTTCCCTTTTTGTTCTCTTCGTTTTGCTGAAGATGGTAACCATGTTGGACGTGCTCCTCAGATCTCCTATCAAATCCTACATGGATGAACTGTAGAACTGACCCACTGGAGGCTGCTAATTGTCTCAGATAGTGTCACATGGTACTGATGCAAAAAATAAGGTGATTAAAATCACCAATAAGAGAAACAGTAGGATGCTACAAAGTGAACAATGATTTTCTTACTGTGTTTGCAGTTTACTCAGCACTTATCTGCCCTCCTTAACATTAATCTCTCCTGCTGTGGCTGTGCTGTGCTCATGTCAGGATCTGTATCCTCTTGAAGCCTCTTAAGTGAAAGGAATGTGGGCTCTTGAGAAACAAACAGAGAGCACTTCCAGCTCTGTGTGCGCACACACACACATTCAGCTTCAGGGGAGTGGGTTGTGCTGAGCAGTACCAGGACCTAAACATCCACTGTATCACCTCCTTTTCTTTGATTCAACAGATCTCAGAACAGCATGACCACAGAAAGTCTCCTTTCTGTTCTTTCAATCTTTCCCCCAGTTTAACTTCTTTCTGTCCTATTTTGTTGCTGTTTATTTGATCTTTCTTTCTACTTTGAAAAAGATTTCATTACTATTTGTCAGTTCTACTTTTCAGACACAAAATATATTTTCTGAAGTGAATCGACATAAAAGACATGACAATTACGCTGCTAATACAGCAGCTGTAATAACTCACTCATAAAATGACTTCATCAAAACATTATCACCAGTGGTGCTCAGCATTCTGTCCCCTTCCAGTGTTCATGTGCGCACCCTGTCATACACGGTAAATCAGACTAACAATATCTTATTCAGGAGACGAAAGAGAAGCGGCGTTTGATTCTGGTTTATGGACAATCAAACACTGAGACTGGTTCATTTTTAATGTGTTTGTTAACATAGTGTCAAATTCCTGGAAAAGAAGGAAAGATTGTTTTTGTGTTTATTCTGTTTCTCATACAGAACTTGTTTTGTCAGTGGTTTGTGTAATGGCATTGTGTATCGAGACAGGCGACAAATGAAAGGACAAACCAACATGAAGTGTCTCAGGGAGGTGTTGGGCCATCACATTCCACCAGAACTGCTTCAGTGTACCTTGACATTGATTCTCCAAGTCTCTGGGCTCTGCTGGAGGATGAACACCATTCTTCCAACAGATATTCCCTCATATGGTGATGACAGTGGAGACGCTGTTTAACATGTCACTTAAACATCTCCCATAGGTGTTCAACTGGGCTGAGATCTGGTGACTGTGAAGGCCACAGCACATGATTCACATCATTTTCATCAAACCATTCAGTGACTCCTCGTGTCCTGTGGATGGAGACACTGTCGTCCTGGAACAGACCACTCATATATTCTGGTTTTTCCTTTCATTTGTCACCCATCTGAACCTAACTAACGGCTGTGTTTATATTGTCATTATTGTTTATAGCTGTTGGACTTATATCTTTACTTACATTTTTTCTGAATGTCACATTACCAAAAAGACTAATAGTTAGCACACTTTAGAGCATCGACATTTATCACTGAGCAGGCTGATCAAATTAAACCAACTACAGACATATTCTGATTGGCTAAGCTGGAAAACCTATTGATGTTGAAAAATATTGTACAGTACATTACACACTCAGGATGTCCTTGTTTGTGATTTTTTTTTCTCATAACTCTGCAAGAGGCCCAATCCATGTGTTCTCTGTCTGCTGTAACATTTAGATACAGTGTCTGATGTGACCACTGACAGTGGACAACATTACAGTTACACTGACCAGCTATCTGGCTTCAAAGAGCCTTTAGCGGCATGAGGCTGGGACAGGCATGAAACACCACACACATATATATACACACACACACATAGAGAGAAAGAGAGAGCACAGAAAAAGAGAGATGGGAGATACAGACCCTGTCCGACAGCTGAGATATAGCACCAGAGCCCTGAGGAGTTTCAGGGGATTTCCACCAAGGGAATCGAACACATTGCCGGAGTTACACTAACACTTTGGCTAAACTTATGATAAAAGTTCACAAAAGAAATATTGCTGAATCTGTCTTTATCCATCTCTGCCTCCATATGTCTGTCTGTTTTCTTCTCTCCTTCTCTCTCTTCATAAACACTAGTGGTTGTTGGCTGATAGCATTGTACAGCCCTGAGCTGTTGTTTTCATGTAGGTGAGGGTTATGTCCGTCATGTAACTTATTTTCATAAGTTACTGTGAGGTTGAAGGTCATAAAGGTGATACCAATGAGTAAAAAGAGTGAGGATTAACTGAAAAAGAAAGTGATGGTGGACAAGACGGATGAGAGAATGAGCAAAAGCTGAGAGCAGCTGAAGGAAAACACATTAATTTTTATCTGACTTTACTGCTCCTTTTTTTTACTGAGACGCGAGCCAAGGAATGCAATGAGGAATCTGGTGAGAGATAAAGGAGAGGAAAGTTGATGGTACTGTGCACTGCATACTGAATGTGCAGTGGTTTGTGCCTATTAGCGTGTGCATGGTAGGATCAGAAGGCTCAGAATGTTGTGTCATCATCTCTGTCTCTTACAAACCTGCTCTCTAATAATGCTTTTACATTTAAGAAGTGCAGTTTTAGTCCTAAACAGTGTGGGATATACTGTAGTGAAGAAGAAAACCCCTGTGTGTGATTTATGGGATGAAACCTCGGTCAAGGTCATCTATGGCATAGACTCACTGTTTGCACATATTTCATTTCAGCTGTTAGAAGATGGAAGTTAAAGTTAAGCTGCATATTTCAAATGCAGCAGTTGTGTCCTCATGATAATGGAAACATACTGTATGTAATGAGTCTGATATACTGAACATAGTACGTTTTGTGCGTGATGAGACACTGACATTTTAATATGACGTAGCTTTGTAGGAGTAAATTATGAGACTTAGTGAGATTTATAATGTAAATGAGATATTACTGACTAACAGATAAATGGTGACATAATATTAAAAAACAACAAAATGCACAAAAGAATAAATAAATACAACAGACAACCTGTTACTGTATCAAAACAGGCACAATACATTTACACTGAGATCATTTTCAATTATCTCACAACTTTGAGTACAAAATGTTTCACTGACATTTGCTGTTTTACGACTCAAATATTAATACACATCAAAGAACGGACAAAGAAAGTTTAGAGTTCCTTGATCCATCCCAAGAAAGTCTGAAATTAATGTTACATGTTTCCCCCCATGGTAAGAGCTCTGTTCCCATGGTGACATATTACTTACATCTTGACCATAACATCCCGGCCACAGAGCCAGTGTGACCTGGCAGACATATTTTAGAACTCGCAGTGTCTAAACCCGTGCCAAAGCCCAGCAATATTTACACACCACAGAAACAAGAGACGTGAACAATTCAGCTCCAAAAGTGCTGCTAAAAAATATCCAATTCTTCCATTACAAACAAAAAAGTTCAGTTTTTTAAATACAACCACGACGGCAGTTTTGTTTGCAATGTAGGTTTTATGCTGATTAGACAAAACAACAAAGGTGTACATTGCAAACACTGCATAGGATATCAGATGCAAACTGTTCACTAATTTGATCTTTTCACATTAAAGCCAGTGTTACGTTTGTAGGTATAACAATGATACTATAGGTACAGACAGAGAGGGCTGCTGTGTATGTGAGCAGACTGGATGACACCTGTGTGCCTTTCATTCCAGTGAATGTCATTTTTGTCCATAAAAAGATAATAAATAAGCTGTTCTGAAGCAGTTCAACAGGAGATATTTACAACAGCTGTAGGAACAACAACAAGTTACAACTTCTGACCTCTCTGTACATATGGTGGTAGCTGGGGCAAGAAAACATTCAGCAACTGGGGACAAATGAGATGTTACATTATAGTTAAGATGGTGACATTTTTGTCAAATGTTCAGGATGTTCACACTGGGCACGAGGCGTACTTAAATGTAGCTCTAACTGGGTTTGTGTACGTCTTTATATTTATATCTGCATTAAAAGCTTTTTGTGCCCATGGAAACTCATTTCTCTGGTTAAAAACACAGGAAGATGTTTTTGTCAGTTGTGAATTTGGTGAGGACAACTTGAAGGATCACAGGTGCTGATGGGCTGCATGACATGAACATTCAAAACTAGCAGAAAAACGTCTTGACTGGACAAGTCTGATGATGTGTTCTATATGATTTTCTGTCAAATAATCTAGTGAAACGACCAAATGCACTGTTTGCTCCTATTTGAGTAATATTGACTAAAAACCACAGCAGCCACGTGTTTTACAAAGTAATTTAGAGTATGTATTTTTTTAAAAGTCCCTGTTTGTAACTTGTGCTGTATGATTCACATCCTCAGTAGGAGAAAATTCAGCACTCAGACCAAATGGTGAGGCCATGTTGTTTCAGGTACTGGTGAGACCGCTGACTGTTTAAATATAGACGACTTGTCTTCCCTCCATTGTGCAAAAATGAAGCCAAATGATCGTGAACACGGCAGCTGCCATCTTGGCATTTTGCAACCAGATTCTATGCAGTGGCGACCAAGTGGTTGAGTGACAGTATCAGACCATCAATCAAACTCAGCTCATCCAAAATACAACCCTTTTAATATCTTCAAATATCAGGAAAATGACCACTTGGACACCAAAACCACAGAAGTGACCTCTGATAAAAAAGTATCTGATTTGTACTTTCAGTTTTTAGTTTGGCTCATGTCCAGTCCATTAATATGGAGGGGGTGGGATTTATAACCTATATCGCAACCAGCCACCATGGGGCGATTGAGTCGTGGTGGCTTCACTTCTGGGAGCTCTTATGGCATCTATATTTTATACAGTGGATGGGTGAGATGATGACTTTGAAAGTTTATCAGATGCCAAAGCACTGCACAGCAGCTTATAATATTACCAATAAGGAATTTCAGTGTTAGGGCAGCACGGTGGCACGGTGGCTAGCGCTGTGGCCTCACAGCAAGAAGGTTTGTGACCTTTCTGTGTGGCGTTTGCATGTTCTCTCCATGCTTATGTGGGTTCTCTCCGGGTGCTCCAGCTTCCTCCCACAATCCAAAGACATGGTGTCTTTAAATTGCCCATAGGAGTGAGTGTGTGTGGTTGTTTGTCTGTGTGTCGGCCCTGTGATAAACGGGCATCCTGTCTAGGGTGTACCTGGCCTCCCGCCTGAAGTCGGCTATGACTGGCTCCAGTGACCTCATTCGGGACTAAGCAGTATAGATAATGGATGGATGAAATTTCTTACTTATTTAATCATGACTGTGAGGCAAACAGCAGAAATACAGAGTTATCTACCAGGAACCTGTACTTTCTGATATCTGACTGGCCAACACAACACTTTACCAAATAATGTTGTCTTGTGTTGCAACACAAGTTGAGCCAGTTTCAAATTTTTAGCAGGAGACAAACTGCAGTTTTTTTTGTGTGTGTGTGTGTGTGTTCGTTTGTTTTTTTGGCTGGAGCCCACAGTCTTTCAACACTGTGATCATATTTAAGTGAATGAGGGCACTGTGCTTTTCACACTTTGTTGGTTCTTTCATGGGATTTGTGGTTTAACCCACAGATATCGGAATTCTTTATGACTTATAGACAGTTTCATTTTGTCTCAGAGTGCAGATTGTGTTATCTCAATATTATATACACTTTCCATTCATTTTTTAAAGAGACCCATTAGGACTCCAGTGGACCCTAAGAGAGACTGGTTTTGCTGGTGCAAATGGTAGAACTGGGACTGAATTAACCAAAGACAAAAAATACAGACAGATGTGATCCAGATGTTTACATTTAAAACTGAGATATGGGCTGGACACAGGCTCAGATGGCCAGCTGCAGCTTGGTGAGGTTCCTCTGGTGCATGTTGTGGTGTCGCACCAACTCGTCGCTCCGGGCAAACTTCTTCTGACAGTTGGGCCACCGGCAGTTAAACGGCTTCTCACCTGAGACAGGGGATGGACAGACATGGAAAAGGATGGCACAGTAATGACAGGACAGGAAGGATTTGAAAAGACAGAAATATTAGAATATGATGATAAGCTGAATGCAATGATTAAGTAAACTTCATATAGAATATATACATAGTTCATAATAGCGCAAGTCAAGTAATAATAAACAGATGTTGACAGTCAAACACTGTGGTAATATTACTTTACTTTTAATCTTTGCAATTATAGAGTATATGTGTAAACATCAAGTGGATGAATAAGAAATGGAAAAATAAAAGTTTACGCACTTGTTTTACCTGTATGAGTCCGGGTGTGTGTCTTAAGGTGGTCAGACCGAGAGAACTTTCTCTGACACGTCTCACATTGGAAGGGTTTAACTCCTAAACACATATACAGTATACATGCACACACACAAGTTCACACATTCAGCACACAAACCCAAGTTCATATGCGCACACACACACAGAGAGGGAGACAGAAAAACACAGTAGAGCAGAGGCTTGCAGGGAAGCCATTCTAAAGTTTAGCCAGCCTTGAGTAACTTCATCTGAGAGGAGTTTATTTCTGCGCACCACTGGGCACAAAATGCAAACTGTGCACTGCAAACAACTGCGCAGTCCATAAAATGGCTGTCATGCAAACAGCAGAGGAGAGTAAGGAGAGGAAGAGCAAAGAAAAGGGACTGAGAGGATACAATGAAAAACTCAAGGCAGAGAGGCAGACTGAGTGATGCTGATCAAACCTGTGTGTCTCCTCTGGTGTCTCTTGAGCTGGTCAGAGCGAGAAAACCTCCGGCCACAGTCTGTGAACTCACACTGATAGGGTTTCTCCCCTGGACAAAGGCAAGTGAAAAGACACGGGAAGTTGCATCAAATTAAATTTGAAGTTGTTCTATTATTACATTGTATTGTATCACAGATAATGCAGATACCCAGCTCCTTTTGACTGTTAACAGGAAAAAGCAGTATTAGCCAATCAATTACTGGTGCCAATGTCCTAAGTGTTCTATTTGCTACTTTTCTTAGTTTTCTATGACAGTAAATTGAATACAGTCTGGTTTGTAAGCAACCATGTGTTAACTAGCTCCTGAGCCATGACAAAGAAAAACATTTTGCTCTTCACAGAGTTCTGTCTGTCACACTGACTTCATCAGCTACTGCAGCTGCTTCTGTTAATCCTAACTGTATGTAGAGCAAATTTTAAATGAATTTCAATAAAAGAATTTCATAGCCAGCGTGATTAATCTAGAAAACAATCACTTTTGACTGCATTAGTAATATTTTATGATATCAGAAAACAACACTGAATATTTAATAAAACAAGCGACTAAGAGAGGAAAATGAAAAAGATAATGTATTGTACATGATATTATGTGTAAGATGATTTTTGAACAAAAGGAAAAAAATGATGTCACTCACTGATGTACAGTATGAGTGTGTGTGCATTTTTGTGGTTAAATGTCACATTTGACTGGAAATTTAAAGGATTTCTTTATCTTAAAAAAACAGGAAGTATTTTCTGGAAATAACAGATAAGCAGATTAAGGCCAATGGAAATATAAAATAAAAAGTTTATTCTCTAAAGCCCAACAGAAAACTGAGTGAAACAGGAGAAATTCTGGGAAATGAGCACCTGTGTGTTTGCGACTGTGCATCTGCAGATGAGACAGCTTGAAGTAGCGTTTGTTGCATCCTGGGTAGGCACACATGAATGGACGCTTCTCGCTGCTTTCTGACCGCATGATAGCTGGAGCAATGCTGGGCACCCGCCTAATATCCTGCACACACACACACACACACACACACACCAAACACTTTTATTTAAAGTCAAACAACTCAAGACAGAATTAACCAAAGCTCTCATTGTGCATTGGTAATTGAACCAGCAAAATGTAATTTAGAAAACATGCAATCTGTTTTGTGTGTAAATAAGTGCATGTGATCTGTCTGGCTCGTGGGGGTCATTATAATAAAATGGTCATATATTCATTAGATGGGAATTAGCATTAAAATGACCCCAGGCTGACTGTGGCCCAAAGGGAGCTGTTAGTCACGCCTTGTAGCCAGAGCCCCTTCCAGAACGCTCCATTACAGCCCCACTGCTCACTGCAGACTCTGCTGGAGAAGAACAGGAACAGGAAATAGTACACGACTGTGCAAGACAGCCCAAACATTTAGTATTTTAGTTCATAGTAAATATTGTTGTTCATATTATCTGCACCCCCTCATGCCACCTGCCAACATCAGTGTATTATACATGACAAAGAAACAAAAGTGAAATGAAATATTTCATCTATTTTCCTATGTGTTAACTCCATACACACATTTTAGTACTTTCTTCACACTTCTTATATTAGTCTCTGCCCTTCTTCACATTTCTGCCATCACTTTACTTTTTCTCTTCTCCCCCTTTCTCCTTCCACACATCCCTTTTTCACCCCCTCTTGTAGCCATCTGCTCTTCATTTCCTCAGTCTCTAGCATAATGCTCTGACAGGCTCAGAGGTCATCTCTGTTGTAATTACATAGTACTGTTAGCAACTACTGACAACTACATTACAGCTGTCACATACTGGAAGAAGGACTACTTACAGTAGTCTGGCCTTGGCTGAGAACCCTGAGCTTCAGTCTCCAAGTGTTGCTAAAGTAAGCACACCACTGGTGGTGAGCCACACTGTTGCTACACGCCCTCCTCACCCTGCAAGCCACAACACCAAGTCCAAGAGCCACTGTTCAAGTGAGTGCTGTAGGGATGTTACAAAGCCCCCAAAAACCAAAAAGGTAGGGAGTGTCTCTTCAGTGAAGTGAAGACCCAGTCCCCTCAGTCCCCTGTACCTTTTTGGTCAAAGGAATTATAAGCATATGAGCAAATGTATTTCAATATGTGCGTGTTTAACATGCACATAGATCTGATGGTGGACTAAAATGATATATATAACATCACTCAATACTTATATAGGCCTATATTTGTTTCAGTGCAAATGCCCCCCACCCCCTCCTTGTGCCCTGAAATTCAGGCTTGGGAAGTAACAGAAAACAAGGAATGAAGTAAAGTATTTAGGAAACAAAAAAGGTAACTGTATCTTCTGTTAAAGTTACAGAGAGAAAAGACACAATCAGATTACAGATACATTTAGTAAAACGGGATTACAAGCATATTACAATTTTAACACATCTCAAAAATCTCTAGTCTAAGTAAAGTAAAACCATAGCTAATCTTGGACATCTTGTGTTGCAATGTCTTTCCTCATCAAAATGTATTTCCCCTAAACATGGCCACTGAGGGAGCGTTGAGTATGAATAGCACACTTAACAAAGTGCATCTAAATTAAATGCACATAAATAACATTACTGCTATTAATCTAAACATGCATTATTTGTACATAGCAAAGAAAGCAACAAGTTAGACAAGCAATTAATAAACCTAATCATAAACTATCCGATCTAGTAAAAACTACAGTGAGTGGATAGACTTAAGATATTTTTAACCCTTGCAAATACAAAGTATTTCCTGTTTACCTTGTAAAAGGAGCAAAACTATTTTTTTCTTTGTAAACTGTAGATGTCATCATATGTGGTCACTTTCACTACTATCTGAAATTGCTTAATGAAAAGCAGGTTTTTCCAATAACAACAACAAAAAAAATAACTGTGACCAGAGGAAACATTTCTGATACTAAAAATCTTGGTTTCCCTGTTTTCTTAAGGTTCCATTGTTCTGCTGTCTTACAGAATACACTTAAGCCAAAGCCATCTTATTAATATTTCTTTTCTCATGCCTTTGTTTAAATATTTCATATCAAGGTAATCCAAAAGTAACCGAAAGTAATCAAGTTACATTACTTTATTATTGTGATTTTTTGATTAAGTTACTGAATAACTTGAATAACCTGAATAACAATGCACAGAACAATCTATGTTTTCAAAAGTTACTGATTTAGATCCTAAAGAAAATTTCATTATTGTTTCTTGAATAACTTTTAAACTAAAAATGGTATCAATCTGATTCCAAATACTAGTGGTAGGTTTTCAAGGTCAGGGAATCATATTATAAAGGTCAACGCACACTTGGTGCCTTAGTTTAATTAGTGTGATTTCTTATCTGGTTCAGTAGTATTGATCACTTTTATGGCTAAAGTAACTGACAACTAATCCAGACGGCCTGTCTGCAGTAATCAAGAGTAACATCTGACCAACAAACCTGGCTGATTGACTTCCTGAAGTAATATTACATTGTTATCTGTTACTGAGTAAATTGTTACAGTACGTGATTCTGTGTAATCATTGGATTCAGTTTTCAACAAGCTTTGTAAAATGTTTTGTTAATTAAAATCAATGAAGAATGAAACTCCATGACTGTCAGCTGTGTTTCCTTTGGCAGTGATGAGAATTAGTGTAAGCTCTATGATAAAAAAACATGGAGCAAAGCACCACTTTGCTACTCAGCCTGTTATCTCTTATCAGCTCTTAAATTATAGCCTAAAAGGCATAGAAGTGAAAGTGTGTTTATTCTTTTGTACTGCGCCAGACCTCTTGTTATATTTTTCTATGAACAGAAGAAAAAAAAGGAAAAGGTTGAATGATAAAAACATTCTCCTGCTGTGGACTAAGAGCACGTCTGGAGAATCTCTGCTGTGTGCTCTAGAGCCACTGACAGATAATAATTAAAATTGAATGATTTATTAGCGTGTTGATCCTTGCATGGAAACTGTATCTCTACTCAGTGTAACCCTGTGTGTGCATGTGTGTGTGTCTCCAACTGCTAATGGATTTGTGGAAAAATGTTCCTCTTGGCTTTTGAGCCTGCCTTTTAAAAATCTCTGTGTGTTTGCAGTTTGTGTATGTGTGTGTCTGCTTCATGTGCATGTGTAGGCATTTGTGTGTGTTTGCTAATTTTCAGCTCTGCTCCATATCAGCCTCTTCATTGCATCAGGCTCTCCACCACTCATCCTTTAAGTCTACTCATTAAAATAAATGTTAGCAATATGTTATTTTTCATCCTTTGTGTGTTACCCTGACCTTGTGTGTACTTCCCGGTCTTGACACTCAACATATACTGTAATTTTGGCATGTAAACTATGTGTGCAGACAGAAGGTCTTTGTGACCTCACAATGGCCTCTTGACAGTGAATAAAGAAATAACATGTACAGTTCTGAGTTTACCTGTATACCCCTGAAGACTCCATGTGTGTGTATGCGGTACTGCGTGCTGCAGCTGTACACCATGGGGGTGCTGGGGTCACTCTCGTAGCCTGCTGCATGACTGTCAACACAGAAAGAGAGAGGTGTGATCCTAGTGACTAATTCGGTGAGATTCTTACAGCAAAATAAACAGTCCCCTGAATGTGAGGAAATTGACACTACAACTCAACACTTTCACACAACTTTGAAGAGCTTTTCTCAAAACATATTGACTCAAATATCTACTGAACTTGTCGCAAATTACCGTCAGGTGCACAAAATATTGTCGCATAGCAATGTATTTACCAACACTGGGGAAATTAGCACAGCCACAGCTTGGTTAATTTGATTACACCTCCACTTCAGATCTGGTACCTGCTGTGTGAGGGACAGTAGAAGTGACAGTAGAACTTTAATATTTCATTTCATGAAACGTAGCCTCCTGTCAGTCAAATCATCTTTTATTTCATTCAGTAACTGAAGCGCAGTTTGACCTGAAAGCCTATAAAAGTCCCTGACGGTCTCCTCTGGTGAGCGATGTGATTTACAGACACACTCCCCTTCCTCAGACATGTTCTTAACTCTGACGAGATCTCAGATGATTAACTTTGCCACTCCGAGAGTGTGGTGCCACAACAGAGAGCAGTGGCACAAATTTTACACCAGCTTTCTCCTTAAATTTCCCTCTATTGCAGCCATAGTAAATCAGGTGCTGAGACTATTTGTATAAATCTCCTCCCTTTTTGTGTACTTGAACAGGAACAGCTTAAAATACATATTGCATGAAATCAAATGCACAAATTCCTGGGGTTCCATATTTTTTCTTTTTCTCCAGTGCAATCCCCGCCTTACTGAATATGAACACACACAATTTCACTGCTTAGCACAAAAAATTACCTGCAAAACCTTAGTAGATATGCCTCCAAGAGTCGAAAACTACTCAATAAAAAAACAGCTCCAAAATATCAATATTGGTGTCAGTTTAAAAATCAACTTCTTCCTGACTGCTGCTACAACCAGTGAACATGAGGCAGAGATATCAGAGAACAAGAATTCAGTGTAATAAATCCGTAAGTCCTTAGATGTAAGCTGTGATGGTGTATGCCGGATTTACTTTGACTTTTGTCAGAACACCATATAGCCAGCTTAATCCCATGGTGGTGTGTGTACATGTTGCTTTATGAAGCCACATACAGTAGCAGCATGGATGATTGCAGACATCATTGCCCCATTGTGGCATGGTTCTCGGGATACCAGTGTCTGATGGTTTGCCACGAAACTGGGTTTGGAAACAAAAAAAACTTTTTGATAGGTGGTGATTTACACAAATGATTTCACCCCTAGTGACTACAGAAACATTTACACTATAATGTATGACAGAATCCTCTGCACTTTGCGTGTAAGAACTGAACAAACCCTTCTCTTTTTGACACAGCTGCCAGTGTTGCCTCCCATATCTTTTTGTGATAACACAGAGAAACAGAATGCTCTTGTCTGTGAAATGTGTTATATTTCAGTCTGACTGACCAAATGAGGAGGATGGGAGTTTGCATCCTGTGCTGCTGCAGTGGGAATGTACAGTGTATGGGTGCTGTGTGGTCATAAGGTGCTCTTTGTTGGCCTCTCTTTCCCCAAGTACAGGAGTAGAGTCACTGTACTTTGTGCTGCTTTACTGAAGTTCATTCATTCATCTTTTTTAGTGATTTATTGTAGTCCCTTAATGCAAAAGAGACTAGCAGAACTACAATATATAGAACTAATTGTAAATAATACAGAGAGGAAATGTAGAAAAAATATTTAAAACATAAATTGTATAAAATGTGTCTACAACTGTTCAACAGTGAACACAGACTATGATGTATGTACCTAATGCCCAAGTGTAAAATCAGAGCATAAGAGCTCACTCAAACCAAGAAATCATTTGACATTTTGGGAAATGTACTTTTTCACTTTCTTACCCAGAGTGAGATGATACCGCTCCCATATCTGTCTATTTAATAAAACACTGCAGGTAAAGGCCAATTAGCTTAGCTTAGCACAAACACTGGAAATAGAAAGAAGGGGCAGTGTTGCTATGTCCAAAGGTAATAACATCCTCATGTTCTTACTGAACATGAGGATGTTATTACCTTTGGACAAGCTACAACTTGTCATTTTTGTACTTCAGATTGTGTATAGATTAGACAAACACAATACCATATTATTAGTGAGTTTTGGAGGTGCTGCTAGTCAGATTTAGTCCCATAGTTAGAAGAGTTGTTTCCTGCTCTCAGACTCTGGGCTACATTAAGCTGGCCAGCTGCTAACAATAATGTTAGTGTCATATTAAAGAGTATATCCAGTATGTATGTCTACTGTTTAGTATTTCTTTAATGGCTGTGGCTCAGGAGGTATAGCAGGTTGTGTCCTAACTGGAGGATTAGCGGTTTGATTCCTGGCTTATCCAGTCGAAGTGTTCTTGAGCAAGACACTGAACCCCCAGTTGCTCCCAGTGATAACACTGGTGTGTGAATGTGTGAGCATTTGGGAGTGCGAATGGATCAATGGCCAAGTAGTGTGAAAGCGCTTTGAGTGCGCTGTAAAGCATAGAAAAGTGCTATACAAGTATAAGACCATTTACCATTTAATGCACACTTTCCATGTGTGTCCAGGAAAGTGAACTAAACACAGTTTGTCACACTGTAACTTTAAAAATAGGCATGACATCAAAAAACAAGAACAAGTATTTTTGTTTTTTTAAGATACGATCAAACAACATTACTAGTAATAATATACGACAAATGAAATATTTATGATATTGAGATATAGGTGAGTAGCAAAAAATAAAATTTATAAAACTACAAATGAATTATATACAGTATTTTCATGCTTTCTGGTCCATAGTCACCTCTGCGGCAGGTGACATCAGGTTCAGTGTTAAGCGTTAACACTGGGAACAGGCCTATCTGCTCTTCTGCTCTAACTCAACTCCCCTATACTTCCTCTTCCTCATCTCCTGCTCCTCACTCCGTTCTCCTTTATCTATACTGACTCCCACCTCCATTGCTTCTTCCTCATCCTAACTACTCCCTCACACCTCTCCTCCCTTCAGCTGGCCCCCATTGACAGAGAAAGTACAGACAAACTGAGCCACAGAGAGAGAAATAGCACCATAGTCAGAGCAGAGCAAGGCAACTTAAACACTATGATTTACTCTGATCAACCAGAAGATATTAGGAAGACACAGAGAACTTTAAAAATCACATTGCCTGTTCTGTCAGTCCTTTAAAATCAATCACAAAGCCCAAAAGCCACAAATGCAGGCACTTGTATACAATCACACAAATACTGCACACAAGCACACACCACTTCTTCACAATGAAGCAGCAGCCCCCAAAAACACAGTCAGTCTTTTTCACTACCACTCCTTTATGCACGTCTCTATCACACATACATACACACACCTGTTGGCTGTAATAAATGCCTGCTGGCTGGGAGCAAAAGGCTATTTGTGATCCAACACAGACGCTGACCAGTGTACAGCTATGCAGGTCACAGTGACCCATAGTACAGTATATATAGTACTACTAAATTCTTTTAACTCTGTCTGAGCAGTGGACACTGATTATTGTGAACTGGTGTCTACTGTTTAGTATTTCTGTTCTATTTTATAATGAAAAGGAGATGGACAGAAGAAACAGAATGTCATGTGACCTCATTTGAGAACAGAACTTTTAGGAACAGGGTAAAAAGAGTTTCTTCAATTAATTGATTTGATTTGAATTATTCTTTTAAGCATGTA
>NW_018127945.1:1459544-1473495 GCF_001952655.1 Monopterus albus | reverse complement strand
TGAAGTTGTCTTGTTGTTGGCTCAACAGTGTGGTGTACATCTGCTTCTGCTGACTCAACATCTCTGTTACTTGCGCCGCTGAAATATAATCCTCTTCTGCTTCAACATCCTCGTTCGCTTCTGATTTATTAGCTCTTTTCCCTCTTGTAGGCATTTTAGTAGTTGTAGAATTTGTTCAAAGACTTGAAAATGTAGAAGATGTGAAAAATCGTAGAACAGACAAGAGGAGCAGTAAAGACGTCTGCTCTCGCTTGCAACCCGGAAACCTTGACTGCACTATGTTTTTGAGCCCATTTGACACCTTACTCCATACTCTCTGTTGCTCTGACACATAGTGACACAAAGCACTCAACTCTAGCATCAACCAAAGGATGAAGACAAACACTTTTTAATTGAGAGCTGGACATTAATATAGATTTTACTGTTGCTGGTCTGGTTGGCACTGCAGGTCATCAATCTTTCTGTTACATCAGCTTCTTGGTCCACAGTAAGATGGACACTCACAGCCACAACGGGGCAATCATGTTTATTTTGGAATTCTGACCTATGGGGGCCCCTCAGGACAAAGCACATAGAAAGGTCAAGGCACAAATATCACAAAAAGTATGACTTCTGTATGTGTTTTCAGATTTGCAGTGCATTTCTGGCCACAGTAACTGTCACATCCCTCAAAGTCACATCCCTCGAAACACAGGCCGAGGTGGTGGCGTGGCAGGGATCTTTGACTCAAGCCTATTAATCAACCCTAGACCTAAACATAGTTATAACTCATTTGAAAGTCTCACCCTGAGTCTCTCACACCCAAACTGGAAAACTCAAAAGCCTGTTCTGTTTGTTATTGTATACCGTCCACCTGCTCCTTATTCAGAGTTTTTAAGTGAATTCTCAGACTTTCTGTCTGATTTAGTGCTTAGTACAGATAAAATAATCATAGTAGGCGACTTTAATATTCATGTAGATGCCGACAATGACAGCCTCAACAATGCATTCTGTTCATTATTAGACTCAGTTGGCTTCTGTCAAACTGTAAATAAACCCACTCACTGTTTTAATCACACTCTTGATCTTGTTCTGACGTATGGCATCGAAACTAAACACTTAATAGTCTTTCCTCAAAACCCTCTTCTGTCTGACCATTTTCTAATAACTTTTGAATTTACATTAATGGATTATTCTTTATGTGGGAAACAGTTTCACTACAGTAGATGTTTATCTGACTATGCTGTTACCAAGTTTAATGGGCATTCAGACTGAGTATGGTAAATGCATCTCTCTGCTGTGTTTTTATGCAAGAGGCTGGTTTGGTCAAGGGGGTGAGAGGTTGCAGGGGGAGTGTTGTAGGCGTCTACGATACAATGCCAAGTTGGTGTACATGGCTTCATTAACATTTCCTGCTCACAAGTTTCCTTTGTGTTTTGATTAGCCATGCTACTAATGTAGCCTACTCTACGTTAGCACTGGTTTCTACTACCAATGTGTTGGCACTGATGGATAAAAACATGTTTAATGCCCAGTACCCTAATTAACATGAATGCATGTTGTTTCATTATGCTGTTTTTGGAACTGTGACCCAAATTCGAGACCGAAAAGCAGTGAATGCTCATGCTAACAAGGTAAACAAAAGAGTCTTCTTCCCATGTGTAGTCATGTTCTGACCATCCCCCATACTGTATGTGATTGCTCAGCATAGTGCCTTTGCTGGATGATGTCACCATCCGGTGTAGAAAAAGTTGTAACAGACTCAAATGTTGCCGCCCGGGGCTGCATCATTTTGCTGGAGGCCCCTGCAGTACTACTGTTGGCTGCAGTAAACAAAATGCCCCTTAGATATGAATGGGGAGGACTGCATTTTTTCATACCAAAAAGATTTTCAGGAGAGTGTTACAATAAGTTGTTCCTTTGGGCACAGAGGCTGCCATTGCTGGTCCAAAATGATCAGTCTGTTCTGCCTCTAGTATGTAATCTGCTGTTTATGCTAGCCAACAAAAACTTCACTGACTACTGTTGTTTAAAGAGAGCGATGGATGAATTCCTACCTCTTTATGGTGGATGCCAGTGTATTGACAGGGTTCCATGCCACACAGTCCAACTGAGAGGTCATTTGATATAAATTGTCTCCGCTGTGGAGGAAAGACAAAATGTAGAAGAAAAGCTCATGAGCTGTGCAGTGGGTTAGCAGGAGGAGCTGACGTTAAAGAATGAGCCTCAGACCGACACCAAGAAAGCTAAATTCTCCCATAATAGCCAACTTTCATTAAAAGCAGCAGAGTCCACAGTCATTATTTCAACCTGCCGTGTGATTAAATACATTGCCGCAAACAGGTGCACACACACACACAGAGGCACACACATTTTCTTACACACTAGATTTATGGTTCTCATCCCCTAAGACCACAGTCCCTCTATCACAGCAACTGCAGGCTCACAGCAGTCTGGACAGGGTAGGTGCTGTGCCTGGTACCCTGCTCATTATGCTGCTATTATTTTACAGAGGAGCAGGGGCACACAGCCAGCAGAGCACAACCCCTGTCTCTGCTGAAATATAGCCAGAATGAAGGCTAAGCATAAGATTTAATGCACAGATCCATGACTTTTCAAATAAATGTCTGCTTTCATTTTCTTGATTAATTATTGATTTCTGAAAGTTATCTTGGTCTTAATTTTCTGCCTTAAACATCCAACATGTTGTGCAGTACATCTTTTCTTGGAACCCCTCTAATGGCCATGGTAGTTTTTGTCATATTTATCCAGGTTTTGAAATATTTGTCCTTGACTCACTGTGTTTCTGTAAAAACTTTTTATAGGGAGAAACAAGGCAAAACAAGTTCTAGTGTTTACAGATATGTCTGTTGTTATTCAGAAAAACAACTACAGTATTCACTTCCATAGTATTCTTCGTGGCTAGATATTGTACCACTAACACTTTTTGAATAAATCTGGAGTATCTGCACTAAAAACAGCAGCCTGCTGTTTTTCCTAAAAGGTAGGGTTGGCAACCCTGGATAAACCAGCAAGAGGAAGCTTGATTTTGAAAGTAGACAACAGAAGACAACAGTTTTGTTCTGTCTTCTTTCCAAAGCCACTCCTTCAAAACACTAAAACATTGCCTGACTACTTATTAGGACTGGAGAATTGTCAGGCACAAATGTCACACCCGATGGCGCAAATGGGCTTGCACTGAAGGCACGACAATATCTGCCTCCTCCTCCGGGAACAGAGGCGGCTGGTACCCCAGAGAGACCTCGAACAGGGCCCAACCTGATGCTAAACTGGGAAGAGTATTATGCGTATACTCCACCCAAGGAAGAAGAGTGCTCCAGATGGTTGGCTCAGTCCCGTGACATATCGAAGGGTAACCTCCAGCTCCTGATTAAGGTGCTCTACCTGCCCATTTGTCTGGGGATGGAAGCCTGAGGACAGACTGACCTTAGCCTCCAGGGCAGAGCAGAAAGCTGTCCAGACTTGAAACACAAACTGAGGTCCTCAGTCCTAGACGATGTCTGCTGGGTTTTGGTGGATCCTCAGGATGTGATAGATGAGGAGGTCAGCTGTCATTCGGGCTGAAAGGAGCTTGGGTAGTGCCACAAAATGGGCTGCCTTGGGGAACTCTTCCACTATGATCAAGATCACAGAGTTAGCCTCGAATGGGGGAAGCCCTGTGATGAAGTCCGAGGCTATATGCAACCAAGGATGACTAGGGATGGGGTCCAGCTGGAAGCTGATGTAGTGGCTTAGCTTGGGCACAGGTGGGGCAAGCTTGGATGAATTCACAGGCATCCTTCTCCAGGGTTATCCACCAGAAATGACAGTTTAGTAGCGAGGTGATTCGGTGGATTCCAGGATGTCAGGTCAGCCGAGAAGCATGTGCCTATTGAAGTACCTGGGAGCGGACAGAGTCAGGCACAAACAGGCAGTCCAGTGGACCCCCACCCGGGTCTGGTTGGGATTGTCGGACCCTCCTAATGGTGTCCTCGATGTTCCAGGTGACTGTGGCTATCACGCAGGAGGGGGGGGCATGATGGGTTCCAGAGTGATGGTTTCCTGCATGGATCTGAACTGGCAGGATAGGGTGTCTGGTTTCTTATTACAAGAGCCAGGCCTGTAGGTCGAAGTGAAATTAAAGCAGCCAAAGAAAAATGCCCAATGAGCCTGACGAAGATTTAGCCGCTTGGCTGACTGAAAGTAAGCCAGGTTCTTGTGGTCGGTCCACACCAGGAACGGTTGTGTGGACCCTTCAAGCAGGTGTTGTCACTCCTCCAGTGCTAGCTTGATGGCAAGTAGGAGCATGGTCCTTGGTGGACCGCTGGGACAGAACCACCCTGACCCCTGTGTCAGATGCGTCCATTTCAACGATGAACTGCCATTCCGGGTCGGGCTGAACCACGTTAACAATTCCTTAAGGTGTAGAAAAGCCTGTTCTGCCTCTTGGGACCACACGAACTTCAGGGACGTTGATGTCAGTTGAGTGCATGGAGCCACCACTAAGCTGTAACCCCGGATGACGTGACGATAAAAATTGGTAAAGCCCAAGAAACATTGGAACTCCTTCTGGGTGCTTAGCGTAGGCCAATCAGTGACAGCTTTGACCCTTCTTAGGGTTGTCTTTGATCCGCCCACTCTTGATAATGTAGCCCAGGAAAGACACTGTGTCTATGTGGAACTCACACTTCTTCAATTCCACTCCAGCAACCAGAGGAGCACCTGCCTGATGTGTTGGACATGTTCTGCTTGGGGCTGAGAAAATATGAGGATGTTGTCAAGATACATGAAAATAAACCTGTTCAAGAAGTTTCTTAACACATCATTGATGAGGGCTTGGAAGACAGTCAGGGCATTAGTGAGACTGAATGGCTTCACCAGGTACTGAAAGTGGCCCAGAGGTGTCTTGAAAGCCATCTTTCATTCGTCTCCCTCCTTGATCCCCACCAGATGGTAGGCATTTCTCAAGTCCAGTTTAGTGAAAATGGTTGCTCCCTGGAGTGACTCAAATGCAGAGTGGAGAAGTGAAAGGGAGTACTTATTTTTGATTGTGATATTGTTAAATCCTGATAGTCTATGTATGGCCTGAGACTGCCATCCTTCTTGCTCACAAAACCCCCCCTGCCCCAATTGGTGAGGATGAGGGGCAGATAATACCTGCTCTTAAAGAGTCTCTGATATAGTCCTCCATAGCTTGTCTTTCAGGTTTAAAGATGTTATAAAGCTTGCTTGATGGAAAAGTGGCCCCAGGCAAGAGATCTATGGCACAATTGTATGGTATCTGAGGTGGTAGGGATAGGGCTAGGTCCTTATTAAACACCTCACCCAGGTCATGATATTAAGGTGGGACATTGGACAGGTCTGGTATTCGAGCAGAGAGGGGTGGTTGAGCTGATCTCAAGCAAGAGGAGGAGCAGGTGGGACTCCATCTAGTGGTAATGCCCATCTGCCAGTCGGTCTGGGGATTGTGAATCTTGAGCCAGGAATGACCCAAGATTAATGCAGATTGAGGAGATCTGAAGATTTTAAAGTGCAGGAGTTCCTGGTGGTTGCCTGAAATGACAAAGGTGACTGGTTGGGACTGATGGTTGTTGCAAGCTAGGAGTTGACCACCAAGGGGATTGGCTATCAGGAGGCGTTTGAGAGTTTCAGTGGTGAGACTTAATTGGGTGGCTAATTCTTGGTCCATAAAACAGTCAGCGGCTCCCGAATCAATCAGTGCGATGAATGGGCGTGACTCATGTCCAATACCAGGCGCTGAAGACAGGTATTCTTCTTTGGGGAGGTAAGAATGACCTGCCAATACCCCCACACTTATTGGCGAGTCAGATCTTATGAGTGCCCCAACTGACCATGGTAGAGGCAGGTACCCGTTCTTAACCAGCAAGCCCGCTCACTAGCTGACAATGGTGCCTTACCTAGCTGCACAGGCTCCTCAGTATTGTGGACATGAGGTGGGGTCAGCCTGGCACATATAGTGACTGAAGCCCGGGAAGGCCCGATACTGCTAGAGCTGCAATGCATGGTTTGAGGGTAACTGGGACAAGAGGCTTGCTTGTGGTGGCATTCCCGCAGACGGTTATTCAAGCATGTGGCTAACGAGATGAGGGAATCTAGATCTGCGGGTTCATCCCAGGCCACGAGCTCGTCTTTGATTGAGTCTCCTAGACTATTCCAAAAAACCCTGCAGAGGGCTTCATTGTTCCACCCCGCATCGGCAGCCAGAATACAAAGCTCTGTGGAAAATTCTGCAACACTACAGGCCCCTTGTTGCAAGGCTGTGGATTCTGAGGATGGTCCAGGGGAGATTAATGACATGAGGGCAGCTAGCTGGTGAGAAAACTGAATAACCTGCTGGGACAAAGACTGAGTAGCTTCGGCCTGTAAACTATGGGAGTGGTCTAGATGTCTCAGCAGTCCCCCATAATGTGTGAGGTTGGACTGAAAAGATGATTGTCCAGAGTCTGAGTCTCCAGAGTGCATTCTTGGCCAGTCCTTTCTGTTAGGATTGGTGGATTCTCAGGCTAAACTAAAACAATGGTGGACTCAGAAGGCAAGACAGAACCAGGACAACTGGTAATTTATTAGTTTTCACAAAGATGTGAATGAACTACAGGTATTTGGAGACTCCACTTGGTTAGAGAGGAGTGCCCCAGCATGAGCTATAGCTTGTGGTTTGGAGGGAGTTCAGAGTTGGCAAGGCTAGGTGGGTAGGCAGGAGAACTGGTGAGGAGTTGGCCTGGGGCAGAGTCATTGGTTCAGGAGCACTGGGAGCCCACCGGTGGGTTGAGCAGGCTGGCAAGCAGTTGATGTGGTGAGAGTTCCAGGAACAACAGGTGAGTGGTTGGTGAGGCTGGCGCACCAGGAACCAACAGGTGAGAGAACAGGTGCTGGCGATGAGGAATATTCTCCTGCCTGTTAAGTAGGTACAAGATGATTAGTTAATCTGTCACTACTTGAGTCTGCAGCGCCTGAACAGCACCTGCCTGGCAAGAATGAGAGTGAGAGGCAAGGAGAGGGAGAGAGACAGGGAGAGAGAGAGGGAGCTGCCTACTACTTACAGATTTCAGGAAAATAACAAATGCCCCCCAAATCAAACAAAACCGATAATTACGTGTCCAGCAGAAATACGGCCACTATGGCCTCACTTTTCAGCCCCTTTTGTTCCCTCAGTTGTGAAAATTGTTCAAAAGCCACACTAATGCTAATTCTGGTTTTACTTTCTGCAACATCCAGCTTCTTTTCAGTTGTAATTTTCTCAAATGCAGTGCTACCCACTCAGACCTGCAGCCCCGATCCATAGTTGGGGGCCTGTGGTTTATGGTTAAACTGCTTTAGCCCTGGCTCGTAGCGATAACTAGCCTTTGAAGTCCGGGCTTTTCTGGTGGGGAGAAGTGAACAGGGAGCCCATCTCACTACATTCAAAACACAGGCTTTACTCTGCCTTTATTCCACCTTGGTAAAATGAACACTGCATGTGTTAACTGCATTACAATCCCATCTATACAGTTAGAGCTGCCTGCTGTCTGGCTGCATGTAAAAGAAGTCTGTTCTCGGCGACAGTGTTCTCACTCTCACACTATGTCCGAAATGGGAAAAACTGGCCTGTAACAATGGTCTCCTTTTGAGAATGAAAGCTGCTGTGGGGACCTTCTCTGCCATAGCTCACTAGCTTTAACAATCAAAACAGTGGTAACACATCAGCCTGCACCTTGTGGGAGGCTTTTGGCTCACACACACAGTGCACAGGCAGGGTGTGCCAAATAGGAAGTAAGTTGACAGGCAGGTGAGCCATCCAATGGTTTTGCTTGGGATGAATAAAATTATTGGTCAGACATTTTTCAGCCCTGCTGCTGATCTGTTTCTTTATGTTTTCAGTGCATTTAATGTTTTCATTGCCATAAGAATGCAAAGAGAATTTCAAGATATGTAACAAAAAATGCTTCTGGAAGGAATCACCAACCCTACTTTTAAGCCAGAAATGACATCAAGTTAGTCTAGTTAATGTCTAGTTACTGTACATCTACTGAGCTGAAGTTACATACAGGAGAATATTCCTGAGCTGAGTTACCAAGGCCTCCAATACTGGCCAACCTAGGACTTCCTGAGGTTTCTCTTCCCACTACCCCACAGGGCGACATCAGCAGCCCTTCAGATGTCAGAAAACAGGATGTGTTTATATTTCAAATAATGTTGGCTAGATATTTTCCTCCCATTGCTTATGATTAGAATTAACAGTTGTTATGCTTATTAATGTATTGATTTGTTAAAAATGTAACTTAAAATCAATTTTAAAATGTAAACCAAAAAAAGGCTTCTCTGTGTTCACTGCTGACTGTTTGATACAATACAGCAGCTAGTCAGGTTACAGTGTGCCTCTCCACTCTGTGCCTAAATACTTTCAGGCGTCTCTTAGTGTTTGGTGCTTTGATAAGACCCAGTGTGTGTGTGTGTGTGTGTGTGTGTGTGTGTGGGTGGGTGGTTGTGTGTCTGTATGGATTAATAAAATCTCAGCATGTTTTCGTTTCATGCTGTTCCAGCGAACCAAACTGACTGCCTGCAGAGTAAATACAGTCCTGCTGGTACCAGGATGCGAGATTAGACAACTGACTCAACTCCTATGAGCCTTCGCAGTTGTGTGTGTGCATTTGCCTGCATGTATTCTCTGTGTGTGCGTGTGCGTGTGCTGAGTAGATATCAGTTGTGTTTATGACAAAGAAGACCCTCAGACTGACACTTTCAGGAGAGCCATATAGCCACACATCTCTCTCTCTCTCTCTCTCACACACACACACACACACACACACACACTAAAACTTTAGTATCCATCCCTGCTGTGGTATTTACAGAGGATTCTTCAGTTCCATCATTGATGGAAAACACAGCGTCAGAGGCATGTGAAGAATGTTTCATTTAGAGACAAAACAACAAGCAAACAGTGTGGACAGTGTGGAGGGGGACCCCCTTAAAATGTCTAGTTTATTAAACTGGGAGCAGGCCTATTAAAACCTGTGTATGATTTATAACTACGTTTATGTTCATGCATGGGCAGTGGTTCCATGCAGTGGAGTTGGAGATTTTGCAGTTTGCAGTCACTCATATCCTGATCAGAATGTGTGCAATGGTTTGCACTATTTTACACTGGTTTGGTTTTGTCCAAAGAGATGTGGAAGAAAGAGCTGAAGTGGGATTGAGAGACAGTCAGAAAGAGAAAGGGTATATTAGGAGAGCAAGTAGAAGGAAAAGTGATCTTTGAAAACTACAGGATTGAGACTGGTAACACAAGGAAGCACACAGGATAAGAGTTTGGAATGAGATTTTCTTCCGCACATTGATGGTTTGACTCGTCTGCATCAATTAGAAGATTGCAGTGAACAAGGAGGAGGAGGGAGGCTGCTACACCAGTGGTTACTCTGTACCAGTGGAGAGTAATGAAAAACCAGTGAGCTGTCCTTGGCTGGTTGAAGACCAGACATGCTGCTGTGCTTGTGTGATTGAGCTTGTTGACCATAAAAAGTTGAATATCTTGCAGCATGTGTCCTTGTTTTCCTATAAATTTGCTTTAAAGGAATTTCAATAAAGTACTGACTGATAAATGGACAAAATGTTGATACTTTGTAGAAAGTGAGCAGTACTTCTTGGGAACATTTGGGTTGTGGTGTGTAGGAGGAAAAGGGAGGATAGGAGGGAATAAAAGGTTAGGATTGGGTGTGGCTGGAGTCGAGCTGGTCAGAGTGACATGTTTTGCTGGGACAGGGGAATGAGGGGGTTTTTGGACTCACAATATTAATTTAACACCTGTATGTTTGTTTTATATGGGTGAATAGTTGGCGTGTGAAGTAAGAGCTTTTCAAGGTGAATATCTCACTGAAGGAGTAGAAACCAACATGTAATGATAAAAGAATCACTCCTCAAAAAAGGGAAGGATGCTCTGATATCACAAGCCATATAATATGATCTTTTGCTGCTTATTTTCCCACATTATTCCAAACAGGCTTTGCCATGTAAGACAGTTCTTCACATGTAAATAATAAAATTGGTAACGAATGATTAATAATGCCTGAGTTTTATTTAGATTCTCTCCTTTCAGGGTCCTGGTATTGATCATGCTGTTGCACTGTCATGACTTACTGGGGCACCCAAATAGATCAGAGCTGTCATTAGTAACACCTGTGCTTTTCATACTAAGATGAGTCAAAATGTTGCCTGTTGAAAAAAGGTCAGTCATTAAATGTTAAAACCAACACTGTCCAAATGGCAAAACAAGCAACAGCACGTAAAGGAGAGTGAACCAACAGCAGAGCTGCTTGGTGGATCAATGTATGGTTGGAAAAAATGGAAAGATGCCAGTTATAGCTGTGGTTTACTCTCAGCAGATTGTAGTTGAGTGGAAATATTTGTGAAGTCTCATTCATCTACTGCAAATCTGTCTGTGTAAGTTTGTGCAAATCACAGACTGATTTTAACAAATGGCTTAATGTGACTCAGCCAAATGAGAGACTGTCTGTTCTCACTGCAGGTTTTTACTGTATATTATATGTTAATGTCATTTGTTTTTCCCTGCTTAATTAAAAGAACTGTCTAAAATGTACAGTAATTAGAAAACCCTTTGATAGCTTGATTGATTCTCTATCAGATGTCTATCAAATATGATTATATTATATTATATTATAACAGGTGCACCAGTGTGGTACAATAACGTTGCATAAAACTACTTAAAATCTTATTCTTCTCTTCAAATATGTGGAAAGAACTTTTGTCAAAAATATGAAAGGCATGTATTCTCAAAGCTTATCATCTGTCCTGAAAATAAAATAAGATAAAAGTACACTATCCAAATATCCACAATATATTTTTATCAACCCACTTTCTATCAGATCTTCCTGTTACTGTTGATTAGCGCCATGATGTTCGTACAGTCCGTGTGGTGTGCATAAAGCTACCAATCAGCAACATCAGATGCTAGAGCTTCAGAACAGTGTCGGGGAGAAAACTACCCTTCTCGTGTTAGAGTCAGCACAAGTGAAACACCCCAAAAGCACCCAGAGGAAGGAGAACAAAATTAGAATGGAAGCTGCGGTGGCAGACAGACCTGTCCTGAAGGTGAACATCCTGTTCACATCCTGTTACCTTTCACTGAATTACTGCTGTTTGACACGGAACAGCCAACAATGGTGTCTGAAACCTTTCCAGCTTTAGTTCTGTCCACTTGTTTGTTATAAAAATAGGTTTTGAAGACAGCATGCTATGCATGTACAAGGACTGTGTGTAAAAACTGTGTATGTGTGTGTTACCTGTTGTATGGGTTTCTCAGCAACAAGGCCTGGCTGCCTGTACAGCTGTCTGAGGGCGTGTGACATCCATAGACAGGAGGAGGTACGGGATACTGCTGCTCACCTATATCGCCCACACACACACACACACACACAATTACAAAACATACATGCAACTACATCTGAGCCTCTGTATGCAGCAGTAAGTCTAAAGATGAGCACTGTTCTGCCCTCTCCTATTTTCTCTACCTCGCGTCATGTTACTCTCTCTGAGCTTCCTCAACAGTGTAGTGAGTGGCTCCCTTGACATTTTCCCACTTTCAAAAATCCCTCTCAGCTCCAATTCACCCAGTAATTTTTGCTTAAAATTTATAGCGGCACCTTCACAACGCACACACACACACACACACACACACACACACACTTAAATGTTTACCAATAACATGTACAGAGGTGGGATTAAAAGGAAAGGTGGGTGGATGAGAGAAGGGAGGAAAAGAGGGAGTTTGTAAATCAGGATGTGGCTGATTTATACCTCTGACAGGCAAGGTCACTGTGGAAACATCAGAATAAGGGACAAGACAGTCCCTAAGTGAGGGCCATGGAGCTGCCGTACAGATGCAGCTGTGCACTCACATAGTGCTTTAAATACACGTGAAGATCTTCTTTTGCTCTTACTCAAAAACTTTTTTAAAGATAATGAACTACTGGAAAGATAAAAATAGATCCACAAATTATTTTGGATGAAATATATGTTTTCCAGATTTATGCAGGAGGAGTGAGATGAAAGGAAACGCCCTGAGTCTGGTATCGGCAGAATAATTTGTAAGACTTTTGTTAAAGGTTATGTTGCAAGTACATTTAAACCCACTTTAATGTTGGAGGAAAGGAGCAGTTGGTCAAAACAGAAGTGAATGTAACTATCTGCTTTACTATTAAAACACGTCATAGCAGTTGGACGGACGCATCTAAACAGACAAGACGCAACTAAACAAAGACAGCTTAATGCGCTGTTCATAATCAAATTATAATTAATTTTAAGACAAAATAATACATACAGTATTGCGTGTTGATACTAACCCTCACATTCCCTAAACATTATCCAATTTAAGAGTGCAAAAGTATTTCTATAATTTAAGTTCAGAAAAAAGGCATAAAAGGCCTTTTTAGCTTGAAAACATTAAAGCCCCTTTCTCCGACTCACTTCTTCTGCAGTTACTGCTTTTGTAGAACACAAAGAGACACAGAGAGACACAAAGAGTTGTGTCTGAAAGAAAAATTCCCTTTAATAACACTCACAACAGGTTTGTTATGTGGAGAGACAAAATATTTGTCCTTTACTGTATATGAAGGGGTGTGAGTCAGACACATTCAAAGACTGAATCCACATAGTGCTGACATACTCAAACACATACAGTAGACACACCCACCCATAGTGTTCTGCTGAGTTAAAGCATCTTCATGTTTGAAGGAGTGGTTGGAGAACTGTGAGCTGTGGTGCGTAGGAGTGTGACCGTAATTACCGGCTCCATCGAACGCAACCGTGCTGTAACCTGCAACACAGAAACACAAAGCATTAAGCTCCCCACCAGGCCATTTTCAAATATAACCCATCAGAAAACATACATTACTCTCTTAACACTCAAACTGATAACTCACTTCTGTAATTATATGATTAGATCACCAGCTGCAATCGCACAACACTGGTGTCATTTCCCCTCTAATTTAACAGTGGTATTCTCACTCATAACAACTATTAAATTGTTCCAAATCTGGATATAAATTTGGATTTGTCTTTTTGTGTGTGTGACATAGTCAAATGACTGAAAAAGTAGGAAGTAGTAAAAAAAAAACAATATGCTTAAGATTAGATTTGCAGAAAAGTTGCTGCTTTTGAACAGAGCAGAAGAAAGTTGTGTGATGTGATTCTGATCAGGTCAAAGACTCACAATAAACTTTGGTTTCTCTCCATGGAAAATCTGAAGAATCTGCTGCATATTAGACCTCAGACGTCCTTTACCCCTTCTGACCCACAGTTAAACACAGGCAATGGATTAACTGGACATGAAGATTTGTTTTCAAAACTGCTTTAGAGACACTGGGATTTCATTTTATCATTGTCAAATTAATTCACCTGGCAACCTACAAAATATAGTTAAATATTTATTCCAATCTCTTTTGTTTTTTTTAATGGTAGCAAATTTTTGCAACCCATTTTTGTAGTAATGCAGTACTGCAGCTTCTATATTTTCCTTTGAAGGGTCTATAAGCAAAGCAAATGATACTTCAAAATGGTGATACAACTGAGATCAGTTACATAGGTAAAAAAAAATACCCATTATGAATCAGGCCTCATAAATGTGCACCCACATGAGACTCACACACAAACACACAATGGTGTTTGGAGGAGGCCTGATCAGTGTCTGACACCCCAAACCAGACCTGACTCATGATTCAGGCTGCCCTAAAGGGCACAACACACTCTCATAAATCATCCACATACATGGACACACACACACACACACAGTCTCTCACTCTCACGTACATGCTTTATTAATTAAAAACAAGCACTTTCACCAACTTTCCTCTGTGAATCGGTGGGTGAGGAAGACTCATCAAGCTTTCCATTTATCTTCCGCTCACCCCTGTGTGACTCCTCTCTCTCTTTCACTCTGTGTGTTTTTGTGTAGGATTTTGTT
>NW_018127945.1:1446764-1459461 GCF_001952655.1 Monopterus albus | reverse complement strand
AGGCTCAGGGTATTTCCAGACTTTGCTGTTGAAATATTAGGAGAATTTCAACCTTATCATTTCTATCTGCAGAAATGTACAACTATAAAACTTTTTTGCATAACTTGAATCTCTCATATTTATTTAATGTTTGATCCTGACAGTGTGTTAATGTCTGTTAGAATATGGGCTACTTTTCATACACCTTTGTTGTTTTTTGCTGCTTAAAAGACTATGTGAATATATTTTAATGTTTATTTCAAGCATTATCTCTAAAATATGCTGTAGGCTTACTGATGTTAGTAAGTCATCATGCTTTGCTGTATTAGTTCACTAGCAGCGTGTCCAATAGAAACTATTTAACTGTTAAAACAAAGGTACATTTTGTTCCCTATGAAATTTGCATCTTTCCTTTTTTTTGTTCCGGTAATTTACCAGTGAGAAGTCCAAATTGCAGCCGCAGGCTTCTGTTCACAAGCCTTCAGTGAAATTTGAAAGCTGTTTTACAAATATGAAGCAGAATAAATGCACTAAAAATGAAATCCCTCCTGGGGGAGTCTACTGCAATGAGTTGGTCCCTGTGTGACCCACTCCGTTATCAGCTCTGCTGTGTGACCCAAGGCCTGCTGTTAGTTTGTTTGCCTGTGCTCGTTCAGCCTCAGCGGGGGGCAGATACAACGGGTTAGAGGTCAGCTCAGCTCTTGGATTATGATGTTATTCCAAAATTATCTGCTTGATAAGCATGTCATTACTAATTAATCTAATGGGTAACCACTAACAGATTCATTGTCCTGCATGGAAACCCCAGGGATTAGATACAATACCTCAGCAGGTTAAGGTGTTTGATTAGATTAGATTAGATTTGATTAGATCAGATTCAACTTTATTGTCATAACCCGTGTACAAGTACAAGGCAACGAATGCAGTTTAGCATCTAACCAGAAGTGAAATAACAGCAGTGCAGAGTGCACAGTATCTACAGTATGAACAGTCAGAACTAATTCACCAATAGACATGTACAATTGGTATTTACAGTAAGATATGTAAGGTAATGTACAATATACAACAGACCTTTGATCCACTGAACATGACATTTAATGTTTCAACTTGTTAAGTTTCCTGTGATTGTATCACAGATTCAATAGCAAAGCCTTAAAATTACTTTTTAATGACAAAGTGAAATCTATTGATTTTTTTTATAATGCAATGTGATGCAAAAACACAACACAAACTACACACACACACACACACACAAGTATATATACACTCACCAGCCACTTTATTAGGTACACCTGTATAATTGTATGCAATTCACTGCAACATTTCCACCTTAACATCTGTGTTTAAGAAACTCAAAGTGTGTAGGTTTTGTCATAGATGTGTAAATTCAGTTATATAAATTATATAAATAATACATAATATATATATAATTACATATAGTGTTTTATAAACAAAAATGACATCTATGGTGTACAAATGTGTAATAAAAATTAAAGAATTATCTCATCATCAGATGCATTTCCTGTGTTTTAGCTGCATATTGAAAGAATGTATTTTTTCAGATGTCACATAAAATAGTTGCACAGAATCAACACCACATCTTTGACATTTCACAAGTATTCAAGTTTTAGATGCTGCACATCGTTTTGTCTAAAAGTAATGCTGGAGAATTTTCTCCTTCATCTGCTGCTGGTCTATTGTTAAATGTTTGACCCAGGCGCTACAGCCGTACCATAATGACAGTTCTCTTTGTCTTTTCCCCTTCACTCTAAAACAAGAGTTCCATTATAAAATCTTAAGCTTGGTATTATCAGGATTTAACTGGGTGTGTACCAGTTAAGCTCATGAGAATTAAACACTTGAAATCTGTATTGCTTAAATTCTGATTTAAACATTTAAACAATATTAAAAATAAATACCACAGCACAAGCATAAAAAAAGTAATAAAGAACACAGAGACTAGTTACTGTAAAGCTCACAAAGCAACAGAGTAACTATTTTAAAGCACAATGAGACAAATTAGGAACCAAACAAGTTCATGGACATGGCCCAAACAGTGCTGCGCTAAAAGCACTGATATCTTTAGCTTAAATTTTAATTCCTCTATTAGCCAAGTTGTTGACATGGATACATCCATGTCCAGAATCAGAATTAGATAAATTTGAATTCCTTTATTTTTACAGCTTATTCTGTGCTTGCACAAGCTGAGATGCCACATATGTTCAGTAACAGTAAACCTGAGCGCATTTACAATGACCATCCAGGCTTCTCCTGTCAGCCATCATCCTTTAACTCAATTATAAACTGATAAAATATCACCTCCACTAAAACAGAGGGATTCTCTAGTAAGTGATGTTTGGGTTTACAGAGTGTGCAGAAAGAATAAGAGCAATGGAATTTCTGTAAATATTTGCACTGTAAAATTTGGATCACCAGTCTTTGCTGGTACTAAATGTCCTCACTGCTTTGGTAATGGAGTTCTCAGTTACCTGAATGTACTTTTCAGTTATTATCTTCTTGCTTATCAACTACTCTGCTGAAAGCACATTAAATAATGTTTCATAATTCTTGTACAGTGTAAAAATCTTTACATGACCGATGCACTCATCACGCTTCAGATTTCCAACTGCTGCATATTAAAAACTCTACACCTGCCTCAAGAACAAAGTAAATAGGGCTTCGACATTTAATTTCACATGTCCTACAGAAAAGTGAACTGTGACACAGGAAGAGAAGTTTTCTGAAGAGGAGAGATGTGTGGAGAAGAACAAAAACCAGTGCAGGTGACACCTGAACAAGGCTTTGGTACTTTTCATCAGAGCTTCTGAGATCAGTAGTGACTCTAAAATGGGAGGTAATATTTTGTGACTGACTGACTGACCTCTAATTTACTGACATCCAGGATGAAAACACCCATCACCCCGCTTCACTCCTACCTGTCTGGTTGCGGGCCACCTGCTGTGTGTCCATGCAGCTGGTCAGGTACGGCGTGTTGCTGAACATCCTGCTGGGGGGCTGGTGGTGGTGCGGTGTGGTCACAGATGGTGGCTGGCTGGGGGCAGGTGGTGGGGGTGCCCCAAATGTTGGCCCATACCTACAGGCCCCTGTGCCTGTAAACTGTCCTGAGAAGTGGACGGTGAAGGCACTGAGGCCACAGTGAGGGTCAGTGTCATGGTGGTGAGGGTCACCAGTGGCCCCCCAGCTGGGCTCCTGTTTGATGAAGGAGTGTGGCCCCAAAGATGTGTGGGGAGCAGCCAGAGAGGAGTAAGGGGAAGCGGCGGTGTGGAAGTCCAAGACAGGAGCCCACTGTGGGGCGGTGCTGACAGGCAGCGGCGGGCAGCTGGGGCTGGGGCCTGCTGGAACCGGGGGCAACAGGGAGTTCAAATCACGTACGTCTGAACCCATCATGGTCCAGGGGAGAGAAGGAGGAAACTGATGGGCAATTTTTAAATCTGATGCACCTCCCTGCAGCTTTCTACCTGTCTACCACCCCGACGGTGTATCTGGCTGACCCACACCCACAACACTCACCACCCTCTAAATCCTTGAGAGCCTAGAGAGTCTTTCTCTCACTGTAAGGAGTTGTTCTCTTTCACAAGTCTTCTTGGATTCAGTTTTTGCCCATCAGTTGTTTACAACACCACACAGCCACACTGGAAGCGCCTTAATTCCGACAGAAGTTCATGGCGACACAAAAAAGTCACACCAGTCAACTTTTCTCAGCAACCACCCAAGGAAAAAAAATGCAGAGGAATAAACCAAAGTGATCAGCTTTGATCTTCAGTGTCTGTCCACAGCAGCAGTGAGAGAGTGTCTGGCTCGGAGAGATGGAGTCCATTCAAGGAGGACAGCGATTTCTGCCTCGAGCTCTGTCTGTGAATGAAGAAAGAGGAGTGGAGGAGTGAGGAGGAGTAGCCCTGTTTTCCCTCCACACTCTCAGCCTGTGTGTGTGTGTGTGTGCGTATGTCTGAGGGGGATAGGGGGTGGAGTCAGGAGGTGATGAGGGGCAGGAGCCCTCTGATTTCATTCATTTACTGCATGCTCAACAGTACACACACACACACACACACACACACACTCATGGAAACAAATCCCAATTCTGACCTCAGAGACAAAAGCAAAAATAGGCTAACACTTCTAATATTTTGGGTAATGGATGAAAAGCTGATCATTAGGTTTATATAACGTGCTGTCAGCTTGTGTCATAAGGTTATAGACCTATTAATCTACTTTACTGCTGAGAAGCTGAGACACTACTGTAGTTAACTTTCCGTGTTTTTCCATGTTATCTTTAAGTGTTTTTATTTTATTTTTCAATGTCAGTTACCCTAGACTATAGACTGTACTAAGTCTACTACTATTTTTAATCGGGATCCATCAATTAATTTCAATTCAATTACATTTATATAGCGCCAAATCACAACAAAAATCATCTCAGGGAACTTTACATAGTAAGGTCTAGACTTTACCATTATTATGATTATTATTATGATTATTATTATTATTATAGGGGAAAATCCAACAAATCCCCCCTGAGAAAGCACGTGGCGACAGTGGGAGGGAAAAACTCCCCACAACCAGTTTAAGACGTCTCTGATCTAAAACGACACCAGTGTCTAAACCCTAACCTGTCCCGGACAGAACCAGCAGTGAGACAAGAGGCCGGTCGTGGCGCAGGAATCCCGTTTAAAACGAGTCCAAATCATTCTCCACCATAAAACAAAGCAAAAACAAAAAGGCGGCATTTTGTGGGGATTTACAATCAAACTCGTGCTCCGGAAAATATTCTATAACTATTGCAATTATTTTCCCTGTTTTGATTAAAAAAGGATGTGGTCTCATTAACGCTGTTAGGAGATGAACAGTCAGTGGCGCGCGGACAGAGAAACGGGCCCACGTGACGGTAAATGCTGACAGCGACCTTTAAGGCCCATCGGTCTGGTTATTTGTTTATATTCACATGTTTCATTTTGATTTCAGCCGTTTACATTCAGTGGATGTTACATGTTACAGTTCCCCTAACATTATATGAATCTGTGCCTCCTGCGGTTATGAAGACGAAGGTAGGCCTTCATCAGATCATCGGACAGAACCGCGTTTCAAACTGGTCTAAAGGAAAACGCAGTCGTTTTTCTTTTATTATCCCACTCCTGTACAGTGAAATAATAAAGGCTATTATGATATTATGGTCTGTATTATTGGAAATGGTACATTATTATTATTATTATTGTTGTTGTTCTATTATTATTATTACAGACCTAATTTATTTCTTTAAACAGACGGTTTCCCCCTAATTCCAGGCTCCCAGTCTCTGATTCCCTACCGGACTAAATGTCCTATCAAAGGTCTGTCTGTCATGTCTCTGTGTTGGTCGGAGGGAGGACAACGACCCGTTTAATCAAAGTATCTTTTACTGTTAAAGTTCATGTGAACAACAACAGCTACGGACAATATCAGCATTGAAATGCGTGTGTGTTGTTCTGCTGGACTGCTGAAAATCATTTTCTTTAAATTAAACATCCGAACTAAGTCGTTTAGTAACAATTATATTAATGTTTATTCGTCCAGTTCTCTGAACAGTTGACTGCAACACAAACACTTTTTTCACTTAGGCTATTGCTGTGTCCTATTTCCAGTATTTCATTTTGCCCTTAATTCAGTTCAAAATATATGTATAAGAATATATTTTTATATTTTATAATAAGACTTATCATGTGTTTTAGCGGTTTGAGCCTTTTTCACCCGATCATTTTCAGTCTCCCAGTCTGAGGCCGTGCTATCACCATAACATGACATGACCCACAAGAAACAGGCTCCAAAAATAAAAAAACTCATTCACAACATTTATTAAACTCTCCAAAGTGATTTTCTTTGGCAAATAAAACCCGGAATATGTGCTTTTATTTGTTCTTCTTCTTGTTTCATCAAGTATCTTTAAGATGCTCTTCACATACATCTTTTTTTTTTTTTTTTACCAAATATTTAATGGTGGTTTCAGGTTTAACAAGTCCCCATCATCAAACAAGAATTATGAATGAAGATCAACTGTTAACATCAACCTGGTCACGGACAGCAGATGGAAATAATGCACTGGGCCAAATCAGGCTCATTTAGCACATGCTGATAGAAATGAACTGGAGCAGAGAAGCAGCTGAGAGGCTGACATGTGACTTTCAGTGTTTTGAATCCAGAATAATTGTGCTGATATAAGTTGCATTTGTCTCCTAATAAAGGTTACTGTGACATGACAGACTGTGTCCTGTAGCTTGAGAAGAGTCAGCTCTGATGAAGATTTACTCTTCACTTGTTGCCATCTTTGTCACTTCATCCAAATATGGGCAAACAAGGAGTTTCCTGAGTAGGGGCTGTGATAGGCTGGAACATCTGTCAATACAAACGTCACAAAGCTTTATCTGCTCAATGAACAGCCACCTTCTAATGAATCCTAATAAATATAAGAAATGAGATCAGCGTTTGAGTCCCAAAACCCTTGTGGAACAAACGTGTAAACTTTAATCCAGCTTTATCCGACTGACTTCAGTTTACATCCATTTGTTTTTAATGCCCATTTTCAATTTGCACACACACAAAACAACTGGAAATACTGTAAATTAATACAAAAGAATTATGTTAAAACGTTTTTACAGCTGGCTGAGGTGAAAAGGTTTGTGTACTGATAAAAACAAAATGATATTAAACAATTAAACTAATAAATCATAACACATTAAGCACATGGTGCATTTGTTAGTAACGTTTTCAGTGAAGACATAAAACCATCAGATCTATGTGGAGCAATGAGGAGACTGTAAACCTCTTGTCATATGTTTTCTGCTTCATTCTCTATCATTTCAGGTTTGACTGGCATTTCTAATGATATCATCTCACTGGGCCTTCTACTTCTGCAAAGGTTTAAAAGCACCCAGCTGGAGGATTAACTCCAACTACACATCTCAATGTTCCCAACAACCAGTAGCTAGAAACAGGCACAGATTTTGTTTTCTTTTACTGATTTTCTTGAAATTTGGTAAATATGTCCTTTACATTTGGATGAAAACTTGAATTGAGTTTTGTTGTTATTAGGTGGACAAACTGCAGCTTAAGTTGGTTCAAAACAAGCTGTTCAGCTCTGACCTCTTACTTTCACTACAGTAGGTAATGGTCACACATCTCCCTGCACAATGAATGCAAATCATGTACTGATACATTGTCTAATCTTAGATGTCATTCACATGGATAGTGGACTGACCTGCTAGTCCAACAACTCAGCATTTATTTCATGGCAAAAATCAGTGTCCTGTCTTTAAGGTTTAATACCTGCCTTTTCTAATCAGACCTACTATATTATTTTCTAAGAGATTTTTTGCCAAGCTTATTGTATTCTGGCTGTTGCCTTCCTCCAGTTGCCGTGTTCATATATTCCTCTCTCATGCACACAAATCACAGGTTCATCCAGTGTACGTGTGTGTGTTGGTGTGTGTCCTTCAGCAGTGCCACTGCTTCTGATCTAAGACTGTAGGCTTTTTAAAGGTCATCTCTCTCTGGCTGATGCTCACGGTCTGCCAGCTGTCTTGTGGCCATGGCAACAAACAAGCAAACACATGCACACGCAGTACCAGACACGATTCTTAACTTTCATTTTTTTGAAAAACATTTTTACAGTACTTATTTTTTTTGTCATGTTGTAAAACAAATCACATTTGGAAACAAAGAGAAGGAAACATTGATGGGAAGGACCTGGACATAGATGGAAATAGTCTGCAGAACCACAGGGACACATGTTTCAATGTCCAGCAGCTGAACACATCTAGTCTAAAGCATTATTAAGTCAACTTGTTCCTCAAACAAGTCCTCCAACTTGAACATGATGTATTCAGGGACATATCTTCTTGAGGCCAGGCTGTTCTTCCCATTAGAGAACAACTAATATTCAACAAGCTAAAGACACTGGCAAACTGCCACCAGTGGATGCAAACACACACATACACAAACTGCCTGAATCATTTACAGTTAACGGAAGTGTCCACTGAGCATTTTTCTTCCCATCGTGCTCTTCTCCTGGAACTTGTTACAGGAGTAAGATGTCCCAATGTACGTTACACTCAGGCTCTGTGCATCAGAAGAAGCAGGGCAGGTAGTGTTACACAGCAGCAGCAGCAGCAGCCAGTGTTGTTTAGTATATTTTGTGTATATTTGTGCATTGGTAAAAAGTCAGCATTTACTGTAGGAGTGAGTATATTCTGTGAGTGTGAGTTCTGATGCGTCTGTGTTAAACTGATGAGCAGAGATAGATGGTGACTTCACCATCTGGAAATCGAGTCTGGCTCAATGCACAAAGACCTGCTGACCCATGATTCAACTCTTCAACTCCATGAGGAACGACAAAAAGAAAGGCGGGGGGCAGAGGGGTTAGTAGGAGTAGAGGATGACGGAGGGAGGTGGAGTGTGGTGTTAAAAGTGCTTGTCATGAGGACAAGAAGTTTGAAACTACTTTGGTTTAGTTTGAAACTACTTTGTTCATCCAAGAGTCATGGAAATAAGAGTACACTTGAACAAACTAACTAAACTAACTTGCTGTTTTACTTGTGTTTGTGACTTAACGTTGTTCAGCCTAAACCTAATTGTTCAACACAATCTGCACAAATCAATATCTGTATAATATTTGTGCACTGTGAAAGGGTTCGCTAACAGTGATGAAATTCAGTGTTTGGTTTTCCAGCCTGCAACATTAACGTTTTAGTTTCTTCTCACCACTCTGGTCAGTTTCATTTCCAGACACACCAGGCAGCTGCTTTTAACTGAACAAAATTGAACAGACCTGCTATACACAGTGTGCATAGCGACACAGGGCAGACATACAAAGTTAATAGCTGGTAAACTAGAGCTGCTACTTTGACTGATAAAAACCACTCAAACCTTTTGAGTTTGCTCCACACAAGAAGAATATGATTATGTGAGGCAGGCCTCCCAAAAAGAGCTTTCAGAAGATCTACAATCAAGAATTGTTGGTTTACATAAAGCTGGAAAGGGTTATAAAGTGATTTCAAAAACTTTAAATATTCACCAGTCTACAGTTAGGCAAACGATCTACAAATGGAAACACTTTGGGACTGTGGCTACTCTACCAAGAAGTGGGCGCCCAGTCAAAATGACCCCAAGAGCACAACGAAGGCCACTGCTTACTAAAAAGAACATTGCTGCATGCCTGAAGTTTGCAAAGGAGCACATTGATACTCCACAGCGGTATTGGCAAAATGTTTTGTGGACTGATGAAACTAAGATTGAACTATTTGGAAAGAACACGCAGCACTACATCTGGTGTAAAAGGGGCAGTGCATATCATGAAAACATCATCCCAACTGTAAAGTATGGTGGAGGAAACATCATGATTTGGGCCTCCTTTGCTGCATCAGGGCCTGGCCAGCTTGCAATCATTGAAGGGAAGATGAATTCCCAAGTGTATCAAAAAAATCTTCAGGATAATGTGAGAATGTCTGTACATCAGCTGAAACTGTAGAAGTTGGGTCAATGGTCAACAGGACAATGACCAAAAACACCGGAGCAAGTCCACAACAGAATGGCTTCAGAAAAACAAAATCTGCCTTCTGGAGTGGCCAATCCAGAGCTCAGACCTCAACCAAATAGAGATGCTATGGAATGACTTGAAGAGGAGCCATACACAGGAGACGTCCAAAGAATATGACGGAGCTAAAGCAGTTTTTCAGGAAGAATGGGCTAAAATTCCTCCTAAACAATGTGCAGGTCTGATGGAGAGCTACAGGAAGCGCCTGGTGGTGGTGGTGGTGGGGTCAACCAGTTATTAATTCCAAGGGTTCACTTACTTTTCCACTACCAATTTGAATGCTGAATGAGTGTCTTCAATAAAAACATGAAAGATCAGAATTTTTTTGTGTTGTTTTTGTAGGCACGTTATTTTTGTTAATACTCTTGACTTAGATGAAGATCAGATCACATTTTATGACAAATTAATGCAGAAAACCATGAAATTCCAAAAGGTTCACATACTTTCTCTTGCCACTGTAGCATGTGAAAAAATAAATAGACACATCACTAAGCATCTGGGTACAAACTAAAATAAAGTGTATAATTTCTATATATCACATACTAGTATGACACACTGAGCTTGTCAGTCATGCTTAGTGTGTGTCTGGGCAGCCATGTTGGTTTCGTCCTCATCAAAAACATGAGGTTATGAAAACCTTCATCATCCTGCTTGAACACAAATGGGGAGTTTAATTTTCTATTATTTTTTCTAATTGGCAGAAAGGAATCCTGAGTTGAGACTTTAAAGAACAGGATACTTCAGCAGCATAATAACAACAATGGCTGCATTCCATTCCACTCAGAACTCAGATACTGCATATCTTGGCTCACTGGTACAGTTGGTACTGAAATGGTACTGTATCATTAATGGTATCTGTTACACCTGTGCATTTGCTGCTTGGACAAGTCAAGGAAAACATTTGTAGACTGAAATCAAAGGACTCTGTACAAACCGACCAACTTGTATTCTTACTGTAGCAAATCACGGCTTCAGTTGGGTTGACTGTTTGACACAAAGATGCATTTGTGTCTCTTGTTCTGTGTTTTGCTGATAAATGTACAGTGATCCATCATGATAAGCCTTGTGATCTCTGATTGGACTCAGACTGGAGTAGAAGAAATAAACCAGCAGCACCAAGGTGGACAGACACAGGGAAAAAATGAAGTCTTTTTTCTGTCTGTCCTTATCTTCCCCAGTAACACATAAACACAGATACAGTATATATGTAAAGCGCACCCTTTCACTCTCCATATTAACATGACTGCCTCTTATCCCAGAGGAGCGCTCAGGCATCTGACGACCCAAAGATGTATGACACCCACGGCCAATGGAACACATGCCTGCTCTACGAACAACAAATTATTTTCAAATGAAAACTTGTCTATACCTTACCTTCAGTGCTTTCTCTAGAAACACAGAAATCCCAGTTTTTTCCATGTGCACCAGACTCATGTTAAGGTATGGAATTAAATTTGTCTCAATAAAGACTGAATAAAAATAAGGAAACTGAGCAAAAGTAATGACAGTGAAAATCAATTTTAAAAATAATTTCAAACAAAAAGGTTACATTATTCTCCACTTATCTTTCAGTGACAAAGTTGTGGGCTAGACACTATATTTATTGAAATATTGAACAAAATTAAGCATGTTTTCCCTTCTCCTAAGCGGTTTTCTATTATCTATCATATGTGGCGCCCCTGCTGGATGAGAAGGTGCCGTGCACAGAAGCTGTGTGAGGGGAGGGGGCGGGGGTGCAGGAGGAGAGTTCACCTCTCCCAAATGGAGCGTACGAAGGGGCGAGGGGCGGGGCTTAGTAGGCTAACCTAAGTCAGTGACACCTTGACTTTCTTCCAAATAACGCACATTTCATTCATAATATTATAAACACAGACCTATAATTTGCACGTTTTTGTTTTTTTCCAAATGGTGTGAAATGGCTAATAAAAATAGGTAAATACAAGGTGAATTGGTTTAGTCTTGAAATAAAAAACAGAGCGATGGAGAGAAAAAGGTCAAAGCTGTCAGGTACTTTTTTGTATACAGAGTATATTTATTTAAGTTCTGATAACTTACACTGTTTTGTGCAGAACTGTGGTTTTCAAATGTTCGATTGAAGGATTTGTGACAGAAGTTTGTAATCGCCCGGGGAGTAATTCAATGTAGAAACGGTTGGTTATATTCTTTTGTTACAGCCACAAAACAAACAGGTCTGTCCTTTACATTAATGAACAGATAATCCTCCTCTCACCTTGAAAGCTCCTGTTTTCCATCTTTCGTTTGGTCATTATTTTGGGAGGGGTGGATTAAATTTGCCCGAGGTGACTGGTAGCATGAGGTTGCTAATGAATGTCAACAGAAGGTACTTGTGGGTTTTGATTTACGCACCAGCAAAGCATTCTGGGATTTGCAGTATTAGCGGTGCATGCGATATATACTGGCGGGCCAGCTCTAATAAACATTTGAGATTATCTCGAAATTATATACTTACACGATGAACTGAAAAAACTTAGAAAAAATCAACTGGACTTGGATTTCTAGGTCGAAGACGTTTCACCTCTCATCCAAGAGGCTTCATCAGTTCTGACTGACTGGTGTTGAGCCGAAGATATTTATCCCCCTCGGTGGTGTTTCAGTCCTTTGAAGGCCAACAATGTCCCTTAACAACTGAGTCGTTACAGCCCAGTATCAGTGAGAGTCGTTACCCGTCTTTGAATCCTCCCCTGTCGACCGACACCTATTGTTCTGGTGGGCATGTTTGGGCAGAGATCTCAAAACAGGATTGTAGATGGAAGACAAGTTGTGTCTTAGTCCACCTCCCCTATTTAGTGAGGGGTGTTCTATTTTTACAAAAATAGCTTCCTTAACTCCTCTCTCAAGCCAGCGATGTTCTCTGGAGAGGATCTGGACTTCACTGTCCTCAAAAGAATGTCCTTTGTCCTGCAGGTGGAGGTGGACTGCTGACTCTGGTCAGCACAATGGGCCAGATTTGGCCCGCGGGCCTGAGTTTTCACATATATGTATGCCCTAGAACATTACATCCCCAAGTCAGCACCATTACTGTATATCATGTTAACACAAAGCAAAACACCACCAGCTTGTGCTACATGAGACTTACAGTACAACAAATGCACCGTTGAGCTGCAGCAGTGAAGGGAA
>NW_018127945.1:1435082-1446750 GCF_001952655.1 Monopterus albus | reverse complement strand
AAAGACTGAGTTCACTGGCAGAGCATTGTCAGAGATCGACTGGCAAAGCTTATCCAGGTATAACCATATAATGATATTTATATAGCACTAATCTGCACAGTATACATTATATAACAGTCTCTATAGCAGAAATAATTCCCATAATGAATAAATTATATTTTACAATAATGAAACTGTCTATTGGCTACTTCACACCCGTATTAGCTGATATCCCTCCTTCCCTTCTAGGTGACATTGAGCTGCAATCGGGAAATACCTGAACCCTATTATTTTGTTATTTCAAAAGTGACATACAGTACATAACATAGTAAATGTGATGCTACACTGTAGCATGAAGTCTCACAAACTCAGCGCATGGATAATAGTGCTTCAGATTACTGTGGCTCACCTCACCTGAAAACATGCTGTAAACAAAATGTATACATGTAATCAACAACAACTGCACTCTTCTGGACAGAGATCTCAGATGTTGTTCCTGGGATCTGTTGGTGCCACTCTCCCAGTTTGGGGGTCTCACACACACACACACACACACACACACACACACACACACACACACACACATATATATATATATAATTCACCTTGTATTACCTATTTTTATTAGCCGTTTCACACAATTTGGAAAAAACAAAAATGTGCAAATTATAGGTCTGTGTTTATAATATTATGAATGAAATGTGCGTTATTTGGCTCCAACAGATCCCAGGAACAACATCTGAGATCTCTGTCCAGAAGAGTGCAGTCCTAGGAACAGCTAAGATACTGCACAGGACCCTCAAGCTCCCAGGCCTCTGGTAGAGGACCTGAGCTTGAAGGAGGGAATACAAGACCGCCCCAAAGTGGGGATTTATATACATATATACATAAATATATTGCCAAAAGTATTCACTCACCCATCCAAATCATTGAATTCAGGTGTTCCAACCACTTCCATGGTTACATGTATACATACATATATAATCAAGCACACAGGCATGCAGACCACTTCTACAAACATTTGTGAATGAATGGGTCGCTCTCAGGAGCTCAGTGATCTCACGGAATGGCATGGACAACCCCCGCAACCCAGCCACAAAGTGGTAGGCCATGTAAAATCACAGAGCGGGGTCAGCGGATGGGGTCAGGGCACGGAGGTCACCAACTTTCTGCAGAGTCAATAGCTACAAACCTCCAAACTTCATGTGGCCTTCAGATTAGCTCAAGAACAGTGCGTAGAGGGCTTCATGGAATGGGTTCCATGGTCCAGCAGCTGCATTCAAGCCTTACATCACCAAGTGTAATGTAAAACGTCGGATGCAGTGGTGTAAAACACGCCACCACTGGACTCTAGAGCAGTGGAGAAGTGTTCTCTGGAGTGACAAATCACACTTCTCTGTCTGGCAATCCCATGGACCAGTCTGGGTTTGGCAGTTGCCAGGAGAATGGTACTTATCTGACTGCATTGTGCCAAGTGTAAAGTTTGGTGGAGGGGGGATTATGATGTGGGGTCGTTTCTCAGGAGCTGGGCTTGGCCCCTTATTTCCAGTGAAAGGAATTCTTAATGCCTCAGCATACCAAAGCATTTTGGTCAATTTCATGCTGGCCTGTTCCTGTTCCAACATGACTGTGCACCAGGTTTAAGTTAGGTTTAGGGTTAGGGTTGGGGCTAGGCATTTAGTTCTGATGGTTATGTGTTAGGGTGTGGGGCTAGGGAATGAATTATATCATTGAGTGTCCATACAAAGATAGAGGTATGTGTGTGTGAATCAGAGGTTACTATGACAGTCTGTGCACAACATCAAAACAGCAGCATCCTCCATCACCACCCAGTCATCAGATCCTGCTTTGACTTTGACTGAGATCATTTCACTGTTAACACTTTGTTGCATGACCCTTTTGTCTTGGGTCTTTTTTCATTAGTAAGTGTGATGTGTGACAAGTTGACATAGCTTAATGCTGGACTGTTTAGATATCTTTTTTTCTTGTATTTTACATGGTATAGGCCTAGAGTAGAGAAATTAGTTATCAGTCCCTCTTACACCACCTGAAGGAGCCTAAAAGTTGGGGACAGATAAAGTGCTGGACGATCTCAGTCTGTTTATTTTCCCTATTACGTAATAACTTTTGTTTTACCAGTATCCTTATCAGAGAAGAATCAAATCTGGTGTTGTGTTTACAAGTCTGTTTTGTACTTTTCCCATCCCAGTGTCTGTACTCCCTCTGAATATGACCTGTGCAAAGACCAAACACTACTTACATGTTTCCTCACAGTTTATGGTTGAAGTAAATGCTATTATGTAGATTCATAGTGTACATGGCTCAAACACTGATGTAAGTTAAGTGAGGATAAGATCTCAGAAGGCTACATTCTTGTTGTAGGTGATGGATGGTATTAAGATGACCAGCAAAATGTTGTAGTTAACCAAGTATTTTGCAAGAGACTGCTAAATTACTTATTCTTTTCTGGCTGCAACACCATCAATTTCAAGTGTCTGGTGAGTTAAATCAAAGGGATCTCAAATGTCTGGATCTATTTTCAGATGTACTATATATTACAGTTTTTTATAATCGCTTTGGCAGTAGTTTCAGAACTGTGATGTCATTTTTCAAAACTCTAGACACAAAACTCCAAATGGTCATCGCTTGTAACACAGGATGTCCAATGTTGAAAGCATTGCATTTTGCATTCAGATTTTTAGAGAAGCCTTGTACTTACAGAATCATAGAGACATTCCTTTACATCACCCACACATAAGGAACCAATAGTTTCACTATGTAGTTGTACCTACACCCATTAGATACTCTAGTACAGAATATGTGATAGATGTTTCATCATGGTGCTACACTTACAGTTTTTCCTGATTGCTTTGAAGCAGCCGTCAATTGAAACTCCACATTTTCAAAACAGTTAACACACCTGCCTAAACAGTATCACTGATGGCAAAATGACACATTTTGTTTGCAAAAGGCTCTAACCATGCCAAAACATTTACAATATGCAACAAAAGCAAATTTTGCCTTCAAACAACACAACTTGCAAACAAGTATATGAGCTCTTTCAGTCAGTCATTACACAATGGACTACAAAATACACAACTCAGTGTGAATCAGTGCACCATTGCTTGTCATTGTAGCCTATAGCCAGTGCCATTTGTCTTTCTATATAGGCTGTGTCAAATTAGCCTTTTTGCAAAGAATTGGATCCAGAATAAGAAATACTTTGATACAATTTTTATTGAATACATAATCTTTTTTTTTTTTTAACTGCGACTGAAAACTGAAATACCGCATATAATAACTAAATATTACAGAAAAAAATGTACTCTCTCATCTGCCTTAGACCTCCTCCATCCATGCTGGCAAAGAACAACAAGAACCTGGCCTTTTTTTTATCAGGCCTACAGACTGATTGCTAATTGAAGATTTGTGTGAAGCAGTGTCAAACAGGTGCTTTAGTGATTTCACACCGATCTTGGTAGTTTCTAATAGTTAGGAATAGATGGTTTCTCTTTGGTTACCATAGCTAAAACAATGGAGTTTGGACTGCTTGAATGACATCCGTGTTAACTGTTTTGCAAAAGGGGGGGGGAAATGTGTCAATCCAATGAGAACGTGTTTACACATTTGCAATATGTGTCTTCTGCTCTGCTGGGTTAGTGATGATGGAAACTGAGTGGGTCCTAGTTTCTTTAAACAGGTCAAAGCAATCAAGAAAAACTGTAATGTCACTGTAAAATGACCACTATAGATGCACTGGAATCACTGAACAAATCTGAAATGTACTGATGAAATACAGTATACACTGTAACATAGGTTCACAACAAATACACAGAACATATGTTCTCTTTAAATGAAAGCACCAATTAGCTAGAAAAAACAAACTATACTAATACCAAAGATTTCAAACTGCAGTGCTCCTCACCTGCTTTACAAAAAGCAAAACAAAACAAAAAGAGAATTGGTGTCAGTGGATCTCCTGAAACCTTCATGATGTGAACATGGAATATTGTTCCTCAGTTTCCAAAAGACTCTGCTTTAAGAGGAATGCAACAGTTACTTATTATTTTGAGCAGCTGTAACAGTTGATAGTTAGATCACTGTAATGAAATGAACAGTCTCAAATGCAATGTTTGAAATGGTAATATGCTGATGATAAGCTGTGTCATCTTGAACTGGTGATTTCACTTCAGTGAACAGCTTTGGTTTACATGTATTGAATTCAAGCAATTGGAAAAAGTGTTAGAGTTTTGAAAAATGTGTATTTTGATCATAGCTTGGGAGTTTTGTGTCTAGTTTTGAAAAATGACATCAAGGTTCTGAAACAAGTGTACTTCATGCAGATAGTGTTGGGTAGATTTGGCTGGATGTTAAGGAAAAAGCAATGATTTGTTTTTTCAGTATTCAGCTCTGAAAATATACATTCTGAATTTGAAGTTCTTTCTCAGACAGAGATAATATATTTGAAGAATTGTCAGTGGCACACTGACATGCTAGCAATAATATACTGTAATCAGTGAAGACACTGTATATCCACGGTGCGTACGTTTAGAATACAGAGCTATCACAAACTATGATAGTGCCTCCTCTCTTGATGTGAACCTCTGCTTTCTAGTGGCTGTAGACACATCAGCCTCTTGTGAACTACAGAAAGCCAGCTAGCTGTTTCCCCTGCCTCCAGTCTTAGCTAAACAAAACTTAGCAAACTTTGTTATTAAAGTTTTTTTTTTAATCGGGTTAAGAGGGTTTCTGACAACATTTTTTCAAATTGGGTAAGATCTGTTTATTTCCATGTTTATGCTAATTATATCATATGTAGTATTATTTTTCATTGTGGCTTCTGGTGTGATAATTCATAAGAAATGCAAAATTAAAAGTAAATGTATTAATGACTCATCCCATTCAGTTCCATCAGGCAACATTTCAAGCCATAACCCTTGTATTTTTTATATTGTGTTTGTGCATGTGTGTTTAAAGTTGAGACAAGATTGTCTGAATTCCAGTGTGTATTAATAACAGACATCAGCTGGTAGTACCACTCTCTGAGTCTCCTTCTCTCTCTTGGATTCAGTCCAATATCCACTGACCAAGCCCTGCGTCATCCCTTTTATATTATTTGTGTTATTATTATTTGGCCAGTGTTTGCTTAAACATACCTAGAGAGAAAGTTGAGTTGCGTACAGGTCAGTCCAGTTCACCACCTGTGTTTGGAAGGAGCGCCCTCAGTCCTCCACGGATTGTAAATCTGAAACCAAAATTGACCAATGTAAACATTATTCTGAGGCTGAAGGTCAAGCCGGCTGGCCTCAGTTAACTGACAGCCATTAATTTTCAGTGTGGTGAAAAAAACGCCTGAACCCATAACTATGGTTCATAGCAGTTTTCGATTCTGATTCAATGTTTCTAGAAACTTACTTTTTGTTGCTTTTTTAGCTTTTTAACTCCTATGTTCTACCCATGATGCATCTGTGGTGTTAAACTGTTTTCTTTGTGTAATGTTTCCTCATCCTCACTCTCATCAAACCAAGGGAATGTTTTCAGTGGAGTGCGTACACTTTGAACCAACCTTGAAATGAAAAGGTTAAAATTCTAATTGTTGCTGATTCATTTTCAAATCACGGCTGGTTCATCTTTCTTCCAGCCTCCTTCTGGCACCACTTTTTGAACAGTTTATAGATTTTCCTCTCTTTCCTCCCAGAATTAAAACATAAAACAACCTGGGCAGTTTCTCATCTGTTGGACTCCATGGAGTGTTATAGCCTATGCTATATCTCCTGATATCCAAACACAAACTATTTCATGGTATAGTAGGGGTTTATGGTAGTTACTCTGGGTGTGTCTTTGAGAGAAGTGCACATTCTCTTCATTGTTCAGCTCAAAATTTCTGTATGATATGGCTGAGACCAATTAAATTTACATGAGAATGAGAGCAATTGGAAATTGTAGAACAAAATTTTAGGCCAAGAAGAACTGCTTCCTGTTTGTCATACTATCTCTTTTTTCCTTTCTCAGCTTTTCATTATACATTATACATTTTACATTTTCAAAGATGTTACCACAAAGAAAACAATATAGTGATCTTTTGATTGCCATATAGCTAATCAGAGCTCATCCCTCCTCCTTCATCACCATATTTTTCAGTAACTTAGATGTGAGGAGTCAGGCTGAACATTCATGCACGCACACACAGAAACTATTTTGATATTTAAAATCATTTGTTGTAATACATCAAAACCAAACTTCCTGAGGCAAAAGCAAAGTGAGAGACAGAGATGTAATAAAAAACTAGTTTGACATCTTGTTAAATAGGCTTATTTGCTTTCTTGCCTTTATAGTTAGAAGAATGACACCACTCATATGTCTGTATAGAATGGTACAGTATGGGAGCTAGAATAATGCAAAACAGAACAGCACTTCAATAAAATGACTATTTATTCTTATACTGCATGTATATTACTATACAGTTTGTGTGTTTAATCTGAAGCGTTTCCACAGACTCATTTCCCCTTAAAACCAGCTTTTTATACAGATTAAACTGACAAGATAGCACAAAGGCAAAGTGTTTGTGTATTTCCCAAAATGTCCAAATATTCCTTTAATATTAGTGGGGGTCTGTATTCGCTATCACTGTAACTGAAAGCCATATCAGAAAATTAGATACATAATACAATTAACAGAAAAATCTACATGATCTACAAATGGCCAGAGCAACATAACAGTAAATCTTTGGCAAACATATACTAAAACAGTCACACTATTTAGTGAAAACAAAAAACACTTAAATCTGTTAATTCTGTTTCCTCCCAGCCTTCCACAGTGGACTGACAGCTTGACTCTCAGGCTCCAGTGATCTAACATTGCCCTCCATCTTCATCTTGTCCTTGTCACCTGTTCATAATGAGCCTGAGTCCGTCAGCCAACCACCACAATAAAGTAACTAACAGGGAGTCAAAAGAAAGCAGATGACCCTGCTGGCAAAGAAACTTCTGGCAAGAAAACTAAGAACACTGAAACATATCAGACAGAGAAAAGACTGTGTACGTGTGTGCCGGGTTCATTGGCTAGTCAATTGAAAGTGTTTTACAAAGAGAACAAAAAAAAGCAACATACTCGCCTTGTTCTCACATAAAAGTGGGGTTGCGATACAAGAAAAGGCTTGATCTCGTAAACCAGTGGAACTTTGTCCTTTCCTTTGCATCCTTGATTTTCTCTACAAAAATTAATGCTGTTTCAACAACTGCTATGCTTTAAGTGTCTAACCCGTTGTCATCTGGTTCCAGCCCATGTTACACATAATCACCTTTAGCTAGCAGGTTCATTTCAGTTAGCCAGCTCAGTCAAATTATCAGGTTAAACTATTGATTTCTTCAGAATATATTTTAATATCACATAATACCAGAATACTTTTTTTGTAGCAAAACTAATAAACTAAGCTAAGATGGCACCTACTAAATATTAGCATTGCTAACATGTAAGTTACATATAATGTAACGAAATAGAAAGTGAAAGAGAGTGACATACAGAAAAGGTTCTGCAGAGGGGAGCAGGTTGAGATGGTGTTGGTGTTGGTGTGGATGTTAATACTGAGCGAAGAAATGGTTCGCTGCAGTCTGTAGTGATTTTACAGCATTAATGGTTGTGGTCCAATTCATACATTTTTGTCTCTAATAATCAGGTTTTAGTTTTATATATAAGGCCATATGTCTTACTTGTGGCTTTTGTAAATCCCATGTTTACCTCACTTTCAGAGGCAAATCATTTCCCCTGCTAAACTGACAACCACAAATATGTAGCATGACCTCAGTAAATCCAGTGGAATTTGTCATCGGCCTCTGTTGTCTCCTCCTACTGTTTGTGCAATCCTCCCTTTAATGCAAACAAGGAGTGAGATGCATACTGCAGACACTTACACAAATGACAGGCAAACCTCATCTCAAGCCTGCTGCAGCAGTTTTGTGCATACTGCACACTTGTTTTAGGCAGAATGTGGTATGTATGTGCCTGAAATCCCTTAGTCTTACCGTGTTGTTTCTTGGTAATTCACTTGAAGAAGGTGTTAGACAAGCATCAGGTCCAAAAATAAAAATTCAGTGGCACTATATCATGTATCTAAATCTGATAATGTCTTATACTTTTTCTTGACTCTATTTCAGGTAGATTTGTGTGTAAAATAAGTGTGAATGAACTGAATGAAGACCAGTGATGCCCTGCCAGACAAACACCTCCTGCACTCAGAACATTCATCAGCTTACAGCTCGGCTGTCATCAGCTCTGTCTCTTCACAATGTGTGTAGACTCATTTCAAGTGTCTTGTGGTCACTGGATGGAAATATGTGTACCTATGTTTTTGTTGCAGCATGTGTGTGCCGTGGGGGGTGGGTGAAGACATAGCGCAGTCATGTGGCCTCCCACTGCAGAGTGACCGCTCAGCACTGCTGGCCATGATGAAGTACCAGACACATTCCAGCACTTTAATAACAAATGGACTGACAGGGAATGATGATGGTGGGGTATGAGTTCAGTCATCAAGTGCAAGATTACTTTTAACATTGTGGTTTGGTGCTGCAATGTCTGAAAGCATCTGTGACAGAGACTTCACAAATGGAAACCTGAACATGTTTCTACTTCAGTACATTTGGAGCACTCACTGAGCTCAGTGGAATCATTGTGGACTCATTCCTGATAGACTTCACTGATCTCAGAAAAGAGCCCTTGCAGCCCAGCAGGGTACTGTTCTCCTTTCGTGTAGTTTTCTTAATGTCTCTATCTCCTATCTGTTTGCTTTCCATCAGAACTCCCTTGCAAATCTCAACCTTCTATTTCTAGTTCCACATGTTGCTATTGGAGGACAGCCTGTCTTCATTTCCGACATGGTGAACAACGTGAAAAACAAACACCATTTGTCTTTACAAAAGACAGAGAGAGAGATGACAACAGTGGCAGTGGGAAGGAGCTTTGCTGAGCTGAATCTGATGACCTTTGACCTCATTTTCCCCACCATCTGACAGGTCATTAAGGCCTGCACTGAATGCCATCAGTCAACAACTAACAGATTACCATCAACTCACATTATTGCCTCCTTCCAAATAGTTAAAAAACTATGTCTGTCATTTTATCAATTAGCTTTCAAATAGCTTTTTAAAAGTTTTTGACCTGAATGAATGAATACTATTAGTAAGTAGTAAAAATAGTAACTGAGTTAAAATGACTCATATGCTGGGTTATCAGTCTGATAACAGGAAAGGGGGTTACCTTCAGTGAAAAATGTTTACCAGTTATGAAAAACCATTGGAAAAAACAAGAGAACAAATAACAGAAGGCTCTACAGGAAGTGAGTAAATCAAAGTACTGACCTCTGTGTATCAGCAAATCAGCCACTGGAGCCATTTCTAAAATTACTGGTCAAAAAAATGTTAAGCCTCAAAATAGAAAAATTAACATTGGCTCTAAAATGCTAAAGCACAACCTGTGCAGAGGAGCTTTGCAATTTAGATTTCTACAAGAAAAACAATGTGTTTAGCACAGAAAAGCACACAGCTAGAGACTCCGTTTAAAAATTACTCTCCCACATAGGACTGTGCTGTAGGCATGAGGAGAAACTGCAAAATTAATTTCAACAGAACACAAATATGTATGTCAGACCTGCTGTAGTGTCTGTTTGGCACCGTGGCCCCTTACTCTGTGGAGATTAGTGAGGGTGAGTGGGTTGCTGCTGCTGGGGCTCCCCTTGGCTGAATATGCAGTGTTGTGCTGGGATAATATGCAACCATAACAACCGGCAGTGTGAGTCTGTAGTCAAAAAAGTAACACTGAAATGAAAAAGATAGTAATCATCTACATCCTAATGTTTTGCAATACATGAAAAACAACACAATTCTATGTTTTCATTGTATTAAATTATAATTTTAAATATGCAGTTTCACATTTTGCCAAGTGAAGGTAAACATGTCATGCTGATGTATTTTTGGTATCAGTCACTAAAAACACATTTTCCTGTTTCTGAGACACCAGCTTTTCATACCCAAGTTACAACATTCATCTTCCAGGTGACTTGAATTTCAACATTTTGACTTTAACACAAATGACTTCTGACTTTATTTGGAGTTTAGCCTTTTGACTTGGAATGACCTGATAGCCCTCCTAATCAGGAATAATACTCTGTTTTTAAATTTGATTAAGGGTGCACAATGACTTGTTTAGGACTAGAAACACAAAGTGTAGGACTTGAGCTTGGAAGTTGGCTTGGCACTTGTTGATCTTGACTTGAGGTGTGTTCTGGGACTTTTTCCCTTTTGGGTCAGGCAGCCTACTGTTAGACAGCCACTCTGTGTTATGTCCCACCCCAATATTTCTTTTCAACCACAAATACATAAACAAACACATTACTTGCTTTTCAGTTGCAATGTTGACCTTTGAAAATACTATATCAGTTTGGAACACATTTAGTATCACTTGCTAAATCTTACTTTACCAGCTGTAATGCCAACATGAGAGGAACACAAGATTGCAATTGCCAGACAAACACTTGGTCAGTATTATACTGTCACATACTGTACATATAGGGAATTTAAACATTGTCTCACAGAGTCTTCATCCCTGTCATTTTATCGTTATATCATTATATTTATGTTTTGCCCTTGTATTCACCTTCACACGTTATCTCCTGGGTCTTGCACTTTCAGCATAGCAAGGTAGCATACAAACCTGCTGCCTGGTAAGGCCCTCTCTGGGAAAAGGGTGATGGGTTTATGGGCAGACCAGTCCACAGAAAGCCGCAGAGGCCTTAGGCTGTAGAAAGTGGGAAAATTACACTGGCTCTGCTAATGGAATCATAACAGAGACAGACATTCATCTGTGTCGTTGCTGCTTTACTATCAAAACAAATGGACCTGAGATGTATCTGAGTGGTTAATGGGCCAGTCACTGTAATTACTTCTTTGTTTTTAATTGTGATGGCATCACTTTCTGCTCCCCTTTCTGCTTTTCTCAGCGTGCAGCACTGAAATGGAGCCTGCGTAACACCTCCTGTGTACAGAATCACAGATTTAAGTGGTTTGTTTCCAGAAAAAGATAGATAGATAGATAATTAAATAAATAACTGTAGATGATCAGCACAGCTTCTCTCTTTTACAAGAAAATGTGACAATACTGACACTTTTTATAATCTGTTTTGTCTTTCTTTTGGTTAGGGGAAGAGAAGAGCCACTTACATACAGTCGAAAATTTGGTAATATAATTACACCATGCACCTGCCCCTCAATACTGTGTGTATAAAGAAGGTATAGCATGAGCACCATAGAGGCAGAGTAGCAGCAATTCTGGTGCTTCATACTGTACATGACTGCGTTCAGGCAGAGTACTGACTTGTAGGGTTTATGTGTTTTGAAAGAATGAGTGACAAACACAAAACCACTGTAGGATTGATTAAAACAGGACTGTATCAATTCTGTTAGACAGGTGTGTGTGAAAAGGAAGACTGAAAACTGTAGCTGAACCACTTTCTTTGTAGACACGCTGTAGTTGTCACTGGTCATCATTTTGCAACAGTTTTCTGAGTGGAGGGGTTGCCCAAGCAGGGTTTTTTTTAAGGTTCAATTTAGGATAAGGATAATCACCTTTATTGGCCAGGTATGTTACACACAAGGAATTTGTCTCCGGTACAGAACTGATGGCAGCCATCTGCGGCGCC
>NW_018127945.1:1434580-1435041 GCF_001952655.1 Monopterus albus | reverse complement strand
CGCACCACTGTCGCCTCCCCCAAGGCTTTACAGCCTTTATTTTTATTGAATTTCATTAACATTAGTTAATGGAGAGGCAGAGAGGAAACAGAGAGAGAGAGATGTGTGACACAGTTGTCAGCAGCTGGAGTCAAACCGCCAACATCACAAACCCCAGTGGGGAATATAGTTCGCCATGTTGTAACTAATCAGCTACGGGGCGCCAAGCTCTCCAGGTTTAAAGGTGACTGGAGAAGGCCATTCCTTCCCTTGAACAACTGACTTACTGCAGACAATCCTCACTGCTGCCACTGACACCATGTCTACACAAAAAGCGTAGCATGTGCTGTACGTAGCATTTTGTGTGAATGCTGTAAAACAGCTAATAAGCTGTGTTAGGATAGCTTCCTTTGTTTTGGCCACTCCAGGTCTTCATCCTCTCAAAGAACTGAGGAGTTACTACAGGGCTACTACATGTCAAC
>NW_018127945.1:1424773-1434524 GCF_001952655.1 Monopterus albus | reverse complement strand
TTATAATTATTAAACATTAAAGGGAGTAATATATTTCCTGTGATCAACCTGGTGCAGTTTGTCTCCATTTTAACTCATCAAGCAATGACCACTGTTGTGAAAGTGGCATCGTCACATAGACAAATGTACTCAGTAGCAACCTGTTGGGTGATTTGTTGTTAAACAGTAATTGAGAATAAAATAGCGACCACCATTACTGTTATTTACTTGTACAGCAGGCTATGATCTGACAGCAACAAAGTACATAACATATACAGCAGTGGCTATGCACTGGTATTATGAAAGCCAGCTTTACAAAATATCTGATAAGAACATCAACCACTGACATAGTATCGCAGGCAAAGCAAGTGTCATCAGACAAACAGTTATTAATAAACTAATGTGCATTTAGGCCTGTTGTACTGAGGGAGTGCATAAGGCAAGGGAGTCTTGCCTTATGTTAATACTCCAAAAGTGTCCTTATGCTTGGGATTCACACTGATGAAACGTTTCATCATGTCATGCAGGCTATATCATAATGCTAGTACATTTCCGTGCACATGCATGAGTATAAGATACATGGGCTATCATCATGTGTGTCAGGTGCTGATCCTGCTGTCAGATGTTGCTTCTGATCTAATGGATGGAATTGCTCTTTTTCATGTATTAATAAAGAAATCAGAAGTTCGAGCCTCTGTGAAGCATCCAAATATTGCCAGATCATGATTAGGTTTGATGTCCCTGGAATGGCATTTAGAAAACCATTTGAAAACGGCAGACCAAAATCCAAACAATTGTGGACAAAACTAAAAGACATGAGCCCTCTGCAGAGTTGCATTTATCACATTGAGAGGACACTGATGGGAAGATCTGGCTCAGTTTTGTCTTTGAGTAGTGCAGCCTGTGAATTAACTAATACTGAATAAGTTTGTAGCGGGTATTAATGTAACAAGAATGAACCTGATTCATGGCTTTTTCCCAAAGCTTCACCGGCACATCTGCATGTAAATCTTTTGCCCCGGCTTCATGAAGATAATCAGAGGAGACTGGAACGGTGAAACAGTCTACAAATTTTGAGATTAAATGTTTGGAGTTGGGACCGAGCAATAAGTTGTCATAGAAAGGGTGAGAGAGTGGAAGAGATTCAAAATGCTCAAACCTGTGTTTTACAAAATCCCTCATTTGAAGGTAGCGAAAGAAATGTGAATTTGGGATATCATACTTATTACATAGTTGAGCAAATGATGCAAAGTACCCTTCAATATACAGATTTGGCAAAGTTGCAATGCCTTTCCTCTTCCAGATTGCGAACACTCCATCAAGCTGCCCAGGTTTAAATAAGGGGTTTTGACAGATGGGAGCATGTGTAGACTCTCTAGGAATCCTATTGGCTACTTTAATCTGTCATAAAATTTGCAGTGAGTTCCTTAACACAAAATTTGTCTTGAGTTGATTTATCCAGAGTGGGAAAAAAAAACGACCATGTACAAAGAGAGACTTTATCAACAGGTGATGTTTCAAGTCATAACCAAGAGGGGATGTTCTCTTGTCTCTCATCCGAGGGGTTTTCATAATTTCAATAGGTAAGAGCTCTGGAGTTAGCTGCCCAGTAGTAATGTTTCAAAACTGGGAGACCAAGGCCGCCCTCTTTTGTTGATTTATGTACGTGGGCTTTGGATATTCTGTGTGCTTTGTAGCCCCACACAAAGGGCAATATAATAGAATCAAGATTTTTTTAAAAAGATGCACTTAGGTAAATGGGTAAATTTTGAAAAAGGTACAAAAATCCGGGCAAAGTAACCATTTTGATCGCCTTTACCCGTCCAATCATTGATAAGGGCAGTGTCCTCCAGGCCTCAATATTGACTTTAAGCTTTTCCACCAACTCAGCAAAGTTAGCCTTAAAAAGGTGTTTCAGATTCTTTGTCAGCTTTAGCCCCAGGTAGATGAAGTGATCAGTCACTACTCTGAAAGGTAAGTTTTCTAAAAATTCAACAGGAACATTATCCACTAAAGGTAGAACTTCACTCTTTTCCCAGTTTTCTTGTGTAACCAGAGATGCTATCGAAAGAGTTAATATAATTCAGAAGGGCGGGAATAGATGCTTCAGGGTCAGCTAAACAAATCAGAAGATCGTCAGCATACAATGTCACACAGGTCTCAGTACTGCCCAATCTGATGCTTTGGGATTTGTGTACAAAATTCGGACCCATTCAATAAACGTATTACTGAAGCCAAATTTTTTCAGTGTTGCAATGAGGTATGGCCACTCAATCATGTCAAAGGCCTTGTGTGCATCTAGAGACAATATAGTTGCACCATCTCCTTTGCTATGGTCCACATACAGGATGTTAAGAATTTTACATACATTACAAAAAGAATATCGCCCTGGGACAAAACCCGTTTGGTCAGGATGAATGATATTTGCTATACTCTTACCCAGCCTTGTGGCCAGAACCTTTGTTATTATTTTAAGATTATAATTCAACAAGGCAATAGGCCTGTAGTTGCCGGGGTCTGTGTCATCCTTACCCTTTTTTAGGAGGACGCAGACATCGGCCTTGCCCAGAGAAGATGGAAGTATTTTGCTTAAGGGGGTGTGACAGATCAACCTCAGTAACAGAGGTGCCAGCAGATGCCCAAAAGCCTTGTAAAACTCTGGCCATACCCGTCTGGGCCAAGGGCCTTTCCAGTAGGAAATGATTTTATATCCTCCTGTAGTTCAAGCAAAGTCAAATCTGAGTCAAAGTCATCCCTGGAGGGCACATCAATTTGTGGAAGGGACAGAGAGCTGAAGAAATGATCAAAGTCATCCTGTGTGGTAGATGACTTAGAAGAATAAATGTCACAGTAGAATTTTCGGAATCGTTCATTGATATCTTGCAGTTCTGTTAACATTGCTCCTGTTCTAGACTTAACTTTATAAATGGCCCTCTTAGTCTGTTCTCCTTTTAATTGCCTAGCCAGCAGATTGTGAGGCTTTTCACCAAATTCAAAGTGTTTTTGTTTGAGTTTAAGTAACATTTTACCAGCCTGTTCCCCCAGCAAAGAGTTATATTCATATTGTAACTTTAGGATATTGTTTATAGTCAGATTGAAGTCGAGTGTTTTTATAAACCTGGTGGAAAGCCTGTCCAAGTATGGATTGAGATAGCAGTTAAAATCGCCCCCTATTATTATGTGACTTGAATCGTCATCTGGTTTTATATCAAATACTTTACGAAAAAATGCAGAATTTGGCCCATATAGGTTGACTAATGTCACTGGGAATGAGTTGATAAGCCCATTTACTATAATACAGTAAGCCTACCATTGGGGTCAGTTGTAGAAGACTGAAAGCTAAACGACACAGACTTTCGGAAAAGAATTGCAACACCTCTAGCCTTAATTTTAAAGGGTGAGTGATACACCTGGGAGATCCAATTGGCCCTGAGTTTCCTGTGGTGTGTGGCTTTAATGTGTTTTTCTTGTAAAAACATTATATCAGCTTTTAATGACTTCAAATGTGAAAAAACCTTACCGCGCATAACTTGGTGACCTAAACCCCGAACATTCCATGAGACCAGGGACAAGGAGTCAAGAATGGTGTTCACTAGTGCAGCTTAACAGGCAAAGATATTAAACAAGGTACAGTTGCAACCATTTGCAACCAAGTGTATGCTATGTTCAAAAGTTGGTCTGGCAGCCATGAACAAACAAAAAAAGAAAAACACACTAACAGTGAACCCATGAACAATCACGAACCCCACCCATTGCTTCCCCAAACAAAGCAGAGTTAACTTCATTCTTCTCTGGGGCCACCCGCCTAAAAGCAAAGACAGAGCAGGAACTACACTTCTTCAGCCCCTCGTAGGCACACAAAACAAAATGGCATACAAACCATCAAAGAAACCGCCAATCTGCACATCCCGCTGGCCAATGTGACCTCCTTAACATAGTTTTTTATCTATAAAGTTTTTGGCGTCAGCGGGAGAGCTGAAGGCTTTCACTTGTCCTTGGTGATGAACATGAAGCCTTGCTGGGAAGCATAGAGAGTGCTGAATATTCTTCTCTTGTAACAATTTGAGAGCTTCTCTGAAGCCTCGACGCTGCTCCATAACCTCTGCAGTATAATCCAGGAAAATAAGGATCCTCCGTAGTCCAGAGCTTGCTGTCTCCCAAGTCGTATGATCTTCTCCTTTTCCTGCGCCAGATGCACCTGTGCGATAATGGTACGCAGCCTGGAGCCGTCAGCTGGTTTGTGCTGCAGTGCGCTCTGTCAATTACCACCAGCTTATCGAAGTTTTCCGCACCGAGCAGTTTAGGAATCAGATGGGAGACGAATTCCGTTGGCCTCCCCTTCTCCTCACCTTCAGGAACACCCATAATTTTGATATTGTTACGTCTAGATCCTCCTTCCAGGTCTAAAAGCTTGGAGCGGAGAGCCTTGTTCTCCTGCCGCAACTCAGCGAGTGAAGTCTCCATATCGCCGATATGCTGTTCATGGTCTTCGGCTTGTTTTTCCATGTCGCAGACTCTCTCAATGAGTACTTGCTGGCCCACTATGAGACTCTGGAAACTCTGTTCGAATTTATGAAACCGCTCATTATGGACTGAAGGATATTTGTCGAGATTTTTTGACACATGTGTAGTATCTCATCTTCGTCAGGGCTTGTGACAGGTGCTTTTTTCTCCTGGCTAGCTTTAGTAGCTTCGGCTAACTGGCAAGGACCCTTTCCGTTGTGTTTACTTGCCATTTTCCGGATAACTGATGCAAAAATGCATAAAAAGTGGCTCTTGGTGGGCAGCCTTCTGCCTTGACCAGTTGGGGTGAGTGGATAGAGGAGAGAGAAAAGAAGAAAAGCAACAAGGCACAACAAACAATCAAACACTGGTCAGGTTGATGTGGCCGGTGACTGCTCATCAGAAACAGAGCTCCAGAGCCAGGGCAACCTGCAGAATGGTACAAGGAGAGAGGACACACTACGGGAGAGAGGATACACACAATTAGTGATATGTAATCGTGGCATATAGATGCATGGAGAGGGGAAGAGAGGGGGGGAAGAGAGGGGAGAAACTCAGAGCATCATGGGACGCCCCCAGCAGCCTAGGCCTATAGCAGCATAACTAAGGGAAGGCTCAGGGTCACCTGATCCAGCCCTAACTATAAGCTTTATCAAAAAGGAACGTCTTAAGTCTAATCTTAAAGGTAGAGAGGGTGTCTGCCTCCTGAACTGAGACTGGGAGTTGGTTCCATAGGAGAGGAGCTTGATAGCTAAAGGCTCTGCCTCCCATTCTACTTCTGTGGACTCTAGGAACCACAAGTAAACCTGCACTCTGAGAGCAAAGTGCTCTGTTAGGATGATAAGGCTCTACGAGGTTGTTAAGATACGATGGAGCCTTGTCATTAAGGGCTTTGTATGTTAGGAGAAGGATTTTAAATTCTATTCTGAATTTTACAGGGAGCCAGTGGAGAGAAGCTAATATGGGAGAGATATGATCTCTCTTGCTAGTTCCTGTCAGTACTCTGGCTGCAGCATTTTGGATTAACGGGAGGCTTTTTAGGGAATTATTGGGACATCCTGATAGTAAAGAGTTACAGTAGTCCAGCCTGGAACTAACAGGTGACATCACCGGGAGCAACTGGGGGTTCAGTGTCTTGCTCAAGGACACCTTGACATGTTGACTGGACAAGCCAGGAATCGAACCGCTAATCCTCTGGTTAGGAAACAACCTGCTCTACCTCCTGAGCCACAGCCGCCCCCAGTAACAAATGCATGGACCGGTTTTTCAGCATCACTTTGAGACAGGATGCTCCTGATTTTGGCAATATTGTGCAGGTGAAAGAAGGCAGTTCTAGAGACTTGGTTTATGTGTGATTTAATGGACATATCCTGGTCAAAAAATGACTCCAAGGTTCCTCACAGTAGTACTAGACGCCAGAGCTATGTCATCTAAAGTAACTATATGATTAGATGGCAGATTTCTGAAGTTTTCAGGAGTTTAGAAGTAAGAAGTTACAGGTCATCCAGGCCTTTATGTCTTTAAGACATAACAGACAATAAAGAAACAGCTTCATCTTCTGGAGCGGTGTGCATCTGCACAGACAATCATATACATGTTCTTACACACACACACACATACCTACACATACTCACACACATTCTAGTAGATATATATATTGTAGGTAACAGTGACCGTGTTGCTCTGAGGGAGGACCATGTACCCATAAGATGTTAAAGCCTTTCTAGGAAATCAGAAACGTATGTTTGTTGCCACGGTGGTCCTCACTGGGGGATAATTCAGTCGTATTCACAGTCCACAGAGTATCAAAGAGCTGACCAGCTCCTCTATCACTCACTTCATCCCATCTTTACCTCTCCTTGCCTTATCCTTTCTCTGCCTGTGTCTCTGACACATTTGTAAGATTTATTTTACTGCAATCATAATACTGCAGGCCACACAGACCTTTCAGGTAATAGCTTGCCTAAAGCCAAAGCCATAAAATATATTCTGTAGTTAGTTTTCTAGGGTTTTAATCTGAAAATATCCACTGAGAACAGACTGAGCTAAGCAGCTGAAGGCTAGCAGAGTATTGGGAGTTGTTTAGCTGATAACATGCTTCACTGCCTCTTAAAACTCCACCAGCAACTGACATTTATTCAGCACCTTTAATTTCAGTGAATAGAAGAAATCTCACAAAAGCAACAACTTCATTCCACAATTTCCATTTTAACAATCTAAATCAAAAACCAATCCAATTAGGTGAAGAGAAATTCATGTTGTTGGAGCCCTAGTTGAGATAACGCTGAGATAATAGGTGGCCACTATCGCTGTGTTTCCACTATCAAAACCTAACAAGCCATAGACCCAGTCCTTCCCTCAACCATCACCAAGCATAGCTTCTGGTGCTAATGTGGACTGTCCTCCTTTGTTTTTACATTGTATTTTCCCTTTGTCTGTCTCTGTTTAGAAGAGGGAATGGCTGCTGCTCTCTCACAGACACAGTCATCTGTGTGCTAATGCGAGAGGTGTGAGGACTCAGATATTTATCCATTTACCGGTGACTGCTCTGCGTGCACATACCCCCCTCACATGCTGGGTACTTGATTTTAGTCTTATTTCCTGAAGGGTGCTGAAATCTAGCTCCCAGAACACAACTCCAAAGTGAGCGCACTGTAGCGGAAACAAACACAGAACCTGTGACAAGCGTTGTTAGGCATGACACGTTTTGGTAGGTTCCTATTAGGGCTGCAAGATAAATGTTTTTGCGAGCATGATTTAGATCCCTGTGCGATCTCAGCCTCACGTGACCGTGATTCTGCCATGTTTGCATTATGATTCAAACCAAGCACTCCGTTTTTCTTGCTAAGCTTTGTTAACCAATAACAGAAATGCATTAGATCATGTGATGAGCTGTAGACAGGAAGAGAAGACTGACTCAAAAAACAAATCCAACATGTTTGACATGGTGAAAGATATTCTGTGCCATCCTACAACTATTTTTCAAACGTTGCGCTGCCTGCTCTATACACCTAGTGCCGAATAGCAACTGAGGCAGAAATCACTTTGCTGTTATTAATTGCAGTTATTGGTTAATGAAGCTGAGTGAGGAAAAGGGACTGATTGTTTCATATTAGGGATCTCACTGCTAATGCTAACACGGCACAATCATTGTCACGTGAGACTGAGATCGAACAGGGATCTAAATCACGCTCACTAAATGATTTATCATGCAGCCCAAGTTCCTATAATGGAAAAACCCCTTTTTTTTAGCCAGTGTTTACACATTTTTCATAAACCCCTGTGTGCCCAGTGTTGGTGTTGTTTATCTTGTTGTGACTTTTGCCATTATGAAAATCTGTAAATGCTTCAGTTTCTCTTACGCTGAGATTAAAGCATGCTTTTCTAGTTTTGTGCAGTAAAGCAAAAAGCTTTTGTTCCATAAAGCAAATTATTGCACAACGTGAAGTCTAACTGAAAATTGCACATAGTAAAATCTGTGCACACAGTTGGTTATTTGTTCTCACATTATTACTGTACAGAGACTTTCTCAGTGAAGAATGACAGCATTACTCTAGAGAAGGGTGGATAAACAAAACAAAATGGCATCTTCAGCAGAATAATAATAATACGTTTATTTATACAGCACTTTTTATGATACTCAATGACACTTAAGAAAGAAGTGAACAGTCAACAGAAGAAAATCAGAACAGAATCATTTATATTGGCCAGGAGGTTGAACACACAAGGAATTGTCAACGGTCAACTACCTGTTTCCATCCCTAAGTCATTATTGGTTTCTTTTTACTATGACTATGATTATGCCCTAACTTTTACTTTTTATGACAAAAATATTTTGATTAGTTTATTAGTCCCAAAAGTAAATAACAGATTTACAGTAGCACAAGATCACAAGAAACACTGAGGTATACAAAGAATGTAATAAAGGCTAAATGATATATAAGCTAAACTGACTATAGCAACCTTAATGTAGTAGTAATTTTAACCCAAATTATTCTAACACTGAATACTTGCCTGAAAACTGGCTGACCAAGAAAAATATTTTAACATGGATTATTTAATAATTTAGTGATTTAAATGTCTATTTTCTAAAGCCTAGTACTGTTGCTATAATGGTATTATGAAAACAACTGTTGTAAAAACAGATTTTGGAAACATCTGACCAGAAAGCAAAGTCCAAGTAGAGACCGGTGAGCAAGCAAAAGAGTGTGGGCACACTCATTCATGTCCATCATCCATTTACTGAATGAATGTCTTAAAAATTAAGTGGGAATGACTTTCTTTATGGTAAAACTCTAAAGAGCAGTGGACAGGAGCTCACTCAAAGGTCTCCAGGCCCCACTTTAAAAACCACCTCCATCTATCTCCTGTTTTGTCTCCCTTTGCTGTATTTGTTTTCTTTTTGTCTCTGTGCTATATCTCTCCTTCTTCTTCCCACAACGCTCTCTTTCTCTTCCACTGTTTTTCTGATCTCTCTATACACAGACATGTGAGACAGCCAGAAGATTATTCATAACTTGTAGAATCTGATAAGTACTTGAAAAAGGAGAACTGGCTGGAGCGCACGGTCTGGGCTTATTTAAGAGCCTATAAATGATGCACAAGCTGACCTTTCAACTCTACTGACCTTTGACATCAGGGTGACGTTTCATAGATTATCTTCTCTGCTCTGTTCTTTCTATGTGGGTGAAACATAAGGAGTGTGTATGCGCTTGTGAGCATAGATGTGCGTTGAACACAAGTGATTCACAGCTGAGGACACACTCTCAGAGAGACTAGTAGTGCAGTCAGTCATGCTAAACCCCACTAAGAAAAGGTGAAGCTTGTTATTTATCAGCGTTGTGAGGTTCACCGCAGTAAAAATGCTCAGAGACAGAAACTAAGGTAGTCAAATGGCACAACTATATTTCAGGCCTGAGAATAAAAAATGCCATGTGAAAAAAAAACTGTAAATCACTGATAGGTTTTAGCTTAGATATCGGTTGTTTTCTTTTCTTGTAATTCTACTGATATGTTAAAGGGCTAGTTAACTGATTTACTGCATGTATAAACTTATATTGTAAATATCCCATAGCTGGTGGGAGATTTGAAGAGTGTATTTGCAATCATTGCAGCTTAAAGTGAAGTAATGCTAGCTATGCTAACATTAGCAGGTCATGTAGAACCAGTGACGTGCGGTCAGGGGAGGCAGGTGAGGCAGAGCCTCCTCTGTCAATCTTGAAAAGAAAAAAAAGTTAACCATAAAATATAATAAATGTTAATATTTGTC
>NW_018127945.1:1419374-1424650 GCF_001952655.1 Monopterus albus | reverse complement strand
AACATTTGTTTTAATATTGGATTCGAACGGTAAAAGGGTTTGTAATACATACCAGCTGACAAATGGATTTTGTGTACAAGTAAAGGTAAGACCATAAACTTTTATTATTTCTAGTTAGAAATAAGCTCAATTGGAATACATTTTAACCTCAAATTAAATATGGGTCATGTTTGTGTGAAGAATGCTGATATGAGATATAAAACATAACGCACTGTCTGTTAACAGACAATTTGTATTTGTAAATCTGACTGTAAAAGAGTAAGTGCCTCACCAGCTGTCAACCTCAGCGCACGTCACTGTGTAGAACGTGCCTAGCTGCTGTTTGGTGGAGGTTTAGCAAACTGTCAATTACCAATTAAACAGTGTAGTGGTAAATAAAATGCTTTCACCTGTAACAACTGTTTGTCCTGAATGATTTTGTTTAAAAGAAATAAAATTTGTAGCAGTTTTCCACATTAAGGTACCATTGTGGTTGTTTTGCTTGTTGTAGCCCATTTACTACAAATAACATCTACTTTCCACCACAGGTAACCCTTTTGCAAAGCATGCTGCTGAGTTTAAACATTTAACTGTTGTTTTTCTAGTATTCCAGGTGGTTGTTTCTATTCATTTCCTTACAGTATGAAAATAAAATAACAGAGTAATGAGGCTTGCTTGTGTTGCGTTACTCATCACAATAAATATAGAATGTACATTTTTGCCAAAGTTCTCTTACTTTTAGTGAGGTAATTCATTGCTAATTTTTAGGCGGAATCGGTCTCAGCTCTACTATCAATGACAGTGTAATGCACATTAGATATTAGGTGCAAAGGATAAAACAATTCAGGCATATTTTAAGAGTCTGCTAACTGATTAGCATGAGACAAAAATCACTAGAACAGTAGTAAAAATACTTTCTGAAACTTAAAACATTATACAAGTCCAAATGCAGTCAGTGCTCAAGTTCAATTCCAAGTCGGAGTCATTAGCACCCAAGTCCAAGTTGAGTAATCGGGACTCAAGTCCAAGCCTTGGACTTCAGTACTACAACACTGGCACCACTGTTACCTGTCTTTACCAAAACAGAAAGAACTTTCAGTGAAATAAAATAAATAATAAAATAAATGATGTTAGAAGAGTTACCATATAGAGATAGAAATAAATAAGCACTATGATACAGTATAAGGTGAGTTAGGAGGAGCAGACTCCACTCTCACCATAATAATTGGCTCATTTAAGTATTTTTACAAGGCCAACGAAGCAGCTGCACTTCTTCACTTTAAGACTGCAGTGTACACTCAAGAGTGCCAGGATTGCACTCAGCCTCCATCTCAGCAGACATCTACTGCACCGTATAATACAACTTCCCAGCCAGATTTACTGTGATGGCTTTAGAGGCAAAGAGGTATAATATGACAAAACATGGCTCCATAACCCTGGGGTATTCCACAGTGTTTTGTTTTGAGACCCATTTAGCTGGAGGACTGGCAAATATATTGCTTTCCTCCCTTCTCATGTACAGAATTTCAATAAAATAGGGCAGTAAATCAGGGTTGAATTCCAACTGGTGACTGCCCTTTTACTGTATCAGTCTCTGTATTTGAGCTTAGGCTGGCGTGTGTATGTCTGAATGTACTGTCCATTACTGCACATTGCTGTACTTTCATGGCATGGTGTTATCAAATCAGTGTTAGTCTGTTGAGATGATATAAAGCGGAACAAATGCCATATATACCACTGGACACAAGGGTAGATTTTTACTCAACCTGCAGCAGGTGACAGACGTACTGTACACAATATTATGTCTATGTAGAGATGTCTTGTGTGTGTGTGTATTTTTTTTATGGTGGTTATCTCTGAGGGGTTATTTCAACATCAAATAACACACACACAATCTAGTGTGTGCTGGGGACATACTGATGGAATGTGAATGTCAGCAGCCCCTTTATTTACTCTCCATATAAAACACTGAGCAGTAATTAAGAGCAGGTATCCTCCCCAGCCAGAGAGTAATTGACTGTTTCAAAGCGCCAACACTTCATAACCCAGGCCCTCTGTGTGTGTGTGTGTGTGTGTGTGTGTGTGTGTGTAAGTGAGAAAGAAAAGGACAGAAACTGTATGTGAGAGAGAAACTGAGGGTCTATGTGTTTGCATACTCAAGTGTATTAAAATGAACTTCTTTATATTGCACACTTCCTCCACTCCTCCCTTCCTCCCAATAAGGATAAGGGTCAGCAATGGTGGACACAACCATTCAAATGCTCCAGATTTCTTTATGAGTGCATGAACATTCAAGCATATTCATTAGCAGTAAGTGTAGTGAGATGGACCAAGCGAACACTTTGTGCCACCATGAAAAGGTGCACTGTTAATTTTAGTATGTGAGCAGAATGTTTGTGAAAGCTTGATGGAGCAGAAGTCTTTCCAGGTCAACAGGGACTCCTTTCGATCTGATCTGATATCCATGTCCTTGTCCACATGTTTGTGTATCAGGATTTTGAAAATAAAAAGAGTTTACAAAGTTCTTGTATTATACGGTGAAATTCAACAATTCCATTCATTCAATAGTTACATATACCTGTTTATCCTTAAAGATGCAGGAGGGCTGACATTAGGCAAGAAGCAGGGTACAACCTGGACAGCAGGGGTTAAATTGTTCCAGAATAAGCCAGATCCGGATCCGGCACTTTTCAAATTGTGACCGGCATGTATTTTGACACACCCAGCATCTCATTTACGTGTGAAATTAGCATGAGACAAAAATCACTAGAACAGTAGTAAAAATACTTTCTGAAACTTAAAACATTATACAAGTCCAAATGCAGTCAGTGCTCAAGTTCAATTCCAAGTCGGAGTCATTAGCACCCAAGTCCAAGTTGAGTAATCGGGACTCAAGTCCAAGCCTTGGACTTCAGTACTACAACACTGGCACCACTGTTACCTGTCTTTACCAAAACAGAAAGAACTTTCAGTGAAATAAAATAAATAATAAAATAAATGATGTTAGAAGAGTTACCATATAGAGATAGAAATAAATAAGCACTATGATACAGTATAAGGTGAGTTAGGAGGAGCAGACTCCACTCTCACCATAATAATTGGCTCATTTAAGTATTTTTACAAGGCCAACGAAGCAGCTGCACTTCTTCACTTTAAGACTGCAGTGTACACTCAAGAGTGCCAGGATTGCACTCAGCCTCCATCTCAGCAGACATCTACTGCACCGTATAATACAACTTCCCAGCCAGATTTACTGTGATGGCTTTAGAGGCAAAGAGGTATAATATGACAAAACATGGCTCCATAACCCTGGGGTATTCCACAGTGTTTTGTTTTGAGACCCATTTAGCTGGAGGACTGGCAAATATATTGCTTTCCTCCCTTCTCATGTACAGAATTTCAATAAAATAGGGCAGTAAATCAGGGTTGAATTCCAACTGGTGACTGCCCTTTTACTGTATCAGTCTCTGTATTTGAGCTTAGGCTGGCGTGTGTATGTCTGAATGTACTGTCCATTACTGCACATTGCTGTACTTTCATGGCATGGTGTTATGAAATCAGTGTTAGTCTGTTGAGATGATATAAAGTGGAACAAATGCCATATATACCACTGGACACAAGGGTAGATTTTTACTCAACCTGCAGCAGGTGACAGACGTACTGTACACAATATTATGTCTATGTAGAGATGTCTTGTGTGTGTGTGTATTTTTTTTATGGTGGTTATCTCTGAGGGGTTATTTCAACATCAAATAACACACACACAATCTAGTGTGTGCTGGGGACATACTGATGGAATGTGAATGTCAGCAGCCCCTTTATTTACTCTCCATATAAAACACTGAGCAGTAATTAAGAGCAGGTATCCTCCCCAGCCAGAGAGTAATTGACTGTTTCAAAGCGCCAACACTTCATAACCCAGGCCCTCTGTGTGTGTGTGTGTGTGTGTGTGTGTAAGTGAGAAAGAAAAGGACAGAAACTGTATGTGAGAGAGAAACTGAGGGTCTATGTGTTTGCATACTCAAGTGTATTAAAATGAACTTCTTTATATTGCACACTTCCTCCACTCCTCCCTTCCTCCCAATAAGGATAAGGGTCAGCAATGGTGGACACAACCATTCAAATGCTCCAGATTTCTTTATGAGTGCATGAACATTCAAGCATATTCATTAGCAGTAAGTGTAGTGAGATGGACCAAGCGAACACTTTGTGCCACCATGAAAAGGTGCACTGTTAATTTTAGTATGTGAGCAGAATGTTTGTGAAAGCTTGATGGAGCAGAAGTCTTTCCAGGTCAACAGGGACTCCTTTCGATCTGATCTGATATCCATGTCCTTGTCCACATGTTTGTGTATCAGGATTTTGAAAATAAAAAGAGTTTACAAAGTTCTTGTATTATACGGTGAAATTCAACAATTCCATTCATTCAATAGTTGCATATACCTGTTTATCCTTAAAGATGCAGGAGGGCTGACATTAGGCAAGAAGCAGGGTACAACCTGGACAGCAGGGGTTAAATTGTTCCAGAATAAGCCAGATCCGGATCCGGCACTTTTCAAATTGTGACCGGCATGTATTTTGACACACCCAGCATCTCATTTACGTGTGAAAAATTGAATATATAAATAATATATAAAAAGTCAAAAGTCTAATACTTTTTATACAACTAGTCTTTTACAACAGCTTATTAGACTAAAATTTGAATAATTATAAACAGGCACTTTGGCTAATTACAAAGTAACCAGCCCGTGTAGGTCACACTGGGTCAGGTGTACATTCACTATAGTGTTATGTTAGCCACGGAGCGAAAATGTGAAAAAGATGCTAAAGTATTTCAAGAGGCAGCAGGACGAAGCTAGTCAGAAATCAGAAGTTAAACAGGCCAAGCTGCCCCCAGTTATAAATCTTACAACTGTTAATAAAAAGGTTAGTACAAGTCAGTCTGAAGCTGGCATCATGGATTTCAAATGGACTAAAGCAAAGCACATATTAACATCAGAGAGGACTCCTGTCACATGGCTGTGTTATGGGCTGATTTAATTAAGTTAAGGGTAAGAACATGTTTATTTAACGATACTGCATTACAGTGCCTTGCGAAAGTATTCGGCCCCCTTGAATTTTGCGACCTTTTGCCACATTTCAGGCTTCAAACATAAAGATATAAAACTGTAATTTTTTGTGAAGAATCAACAACAAGTGGGACACAATCATGAAGTGGAACGAAATTTATTGGATATTTCAAACTTTTTTAACAAATAAAAAACTGAAAAATTGGGCATGCAAAATTATTCAGCCCC
>NW_018127945.1:1385908-1419118 GCF_001952655.1 Monopterus albus | reverse complement strand
GGGGGGGGGGGGGGGGTCTCTTTCTCATGCAGAAAGCTATTTACAGGGAAATGCGATGGATTAGCTGAAGCTCATCAATAGGGAGCGCCTGCTCACCCGGTGCTTTACAGACTGGCCACCAATCGAAGGGAATTTCAATATTTACCTACATCCTCGTTTTGTTAGTTGCAGTTAAGCAAACACGCAATTCGCTAATTCATGTTAGTGGATGAGTGAGACTTGTTTAAGTATTTTCCTTCCACGCTAATGATGATTCATTTGAATGACTTTAGGTGTGAATTTTGACTCACGGGCCATTGAATACAGATAAACAACAGGGTGGTTCGTTTTAACATCTATCCATGAGCCAATTTAACGATCATATTACAATTACATTAACTGGGCAGATAGTTTTGTTCTGACCTATTGTACATATGTTATTTGTCTGTCACACACACACACTCCTGCAAACAGAAGTATATAAAATGTATTCACACACTGTTGGAGTGAGATGAAATACACAAGGATTAAAGGCACCCAACACCACAAAGTCACATCACAAAATGCCAAAACAGTCAAAAGTGCATTCATCAGTCTACATGAATTAAATCGATCGTTTCATGTATTTGTTTTATACAGTGTGGCTCCGATGGCATTAGTACCCCTGCAGAGGCAGATCATGAGGAATTGTTTAGTGTTAGGCTGTACCGGAGATCTTTGAGTTCTGAAAATCATTTTCGAGCTGAGGTTAACAATTGTTTAGGTCCTTTTGATGAAGGAAAGCAAAGCAACAAATTACTGAAAAAGTCTAGTTTGTGTTGGCCGCTACAAAGTATTAACTTAAGGGGGCTGAATAATTTTGCACGCCCAATTTTTCAGTTTTTTATTTGTTAAAAAAGTTTGAAATATCCAATAAATTTCGTTCCACTTCATGATTGTGTCCCACTTGTTGTTGATTCTTCACAAAAAATTACAGTTTTATATCTTTATGTTTGAAGCCTGAAATGTGGCAAAAGGTCTCAAAGTTCAAGGGGGCCGAATACTTTCGCAAGGCACTGTATATAGTTTCTGGTGTGCTTTAAATTTTTTGCTGTCATACTCTGAATATAATGTTAATGTGTAGTGGAGTAATAAGGCCTCAAATATGATGTCAATCTAGCTACTGATTGAACAGATTAGAGGCTGTAGCCTCGCAGTCCTAATGTATTGAGCATCAATTAGGTTTGACATCTATAACTCGCACTTACAAATGCATGTCTTCTTATGTGATTTTTTTGTTCACTACAAACACACAACAGGGGCTTTGCCTCTAAGCTGCTCCTTAATGTGGAAACTACTACAAATGCACTGATCATTGAGGAAATGTTTTCATTCTGGGACCTTCTCTCCCCACATTGGCATGCCAGGCTTGTCACCAAGGGATATTCTGGGACTTCATAATTTACAAATTAAACATTGCCGGACAGGTTACCAGCCTGTACACTGTTTCCACTATTGGAACCTAATGAGCGGTATACCCCGAACCTACGGAAACACTGTCAAGCCAGCTTGTCAAGGGTTTTGCATTTGTTTATGCTGTCTTCTGCCTGCTCTGGGGTGTGTTCCAGGAGCTAAATTTTGGCACCCTCAGGAGGTAGTACTTAAATCAAGTTCCAGGAATGCGAGGGCAGAGGGAGTGTGCACACGCAGAGCAGTGATTGTTTAAATGTCAGCATTAGAAACAGTACCAGCAGGAGTAACTACCCTCTATATTTTATGGACAATGATACACCGGTCAACAGATTTGAGGATGTAGTTGAGAAGTTTAATAGGTTTTTTGTGAATGTGGGTCCTGGTTTAGCAAGTAGCATTTGTACAGACGTCATTATAAATAACAATACAATTGAAAGGAATATGTGTTCTATGTTTCTGAAGCCAAAGCACTACGCATTTTGTATTCTTCATTGATTTTACCATACTTAGAGTATGGCGTTGAAAACTGGGGAAATACATACAAAAGCTCACTTCAACCATTGTATATATTACAAAAAAGAGCAATAAGAATTGTGCATAAGATGGGGTATAGAGATCACACCAATGTAGCTTTCATACAGTCTAAATTGTTAAAATTTTTCGATTTAGTGGGATATAAGACTGCTGTGTTTATGTATAAAGCCAGGAACAATTTATTACCTGGTGGAATTCAAAAACTATTTAATGAAAGGGAAGGGGGATATAAGTTAAGGGGTCAGTTAAATTTAAAAATTCATGCTATACGTACAACCAAAAAAAGATTCTGTATTTCTATAAATGGGGTAAAACTATGGAATAATTTAAGTGTAGACATAAAAAATAGTAATAGAATTGACGAGTTTAAACATAAATATAAAGGTATGTGTCAATCAAGATATATGCAAGAACAGGTTTAATGATTAACCAGATGGAACATTGTGGGTGTGGTGTATGAATGTTAACACTTTGTAATAATTCTTTAGTATATTACTTGTGTGGTGTAGAAGAGAATCATTTACTGCTTGCAAACCAATGATGGTAAGATGATGTCATGGGGTAGGACTGGATAAGTCTGACTTCTTCTTACTCCATTCAAGCATGTACTAGGTATAAGTAAAATGATATTGGATTCTGTGTATGTGTGTTGTCACATCAACTTTTTACATGCTTGAAAGAATAAATCAAATCAAATCAAATCAAGCATCTTCACACCTCAACTATTAGCATTACAAGCACAGTGTGTAAACACATTCATTATTGAAGAGCTAAACAGGGACTTTATTAAGTGAACTGCAGACAAAGCAGTGAAGACCTCACATTTCATTTTTCTCTTCCAGCCCATGTGCAAAAGCAGCAATAATTCATTAAGGAACATCAGGTGTATTCTACAGTACATATGTTACAATCAAACTAATGAGAAGCTAAGCATCTGTGGTCAGCTGCTTCTTGCTCAGAAGGGCCCATATGTTCTTTCCCGCATCATCCTTCCAGGGAACATAAAGTTAACGAGATGCTCTTTAGAATGTGTTAATTGGACTGCATGTTCACTAATTTATTTGTTAATTAGGATTAGGGGATTTGTGCTAATTGCTCTTAATTTATTTCATTAGCTAACCTGTTATGTCCCGAGTTGAAACAACATGGTGTCAACCAAAGATGCCCCACAATTAGAGTTCCTCTGAGACCGGTAACCTTGATTAGCCATGAAGCTAATTAATTAAAGTGTTAATTATCATGTTAATAGTTACAGGCCTTTTTAACTGGTAATAATTCTTTGCTGCTTATGAGGGCTGTTTGCTGTTTATTGTGAATACATGATTCCAGTAACCTAAAAGTAATACATAATGTTTTGCTTTTTAATAAATGTGTCCTTGACTGTGAAAGACACCCAGGGGTGTATAGAGTTTGCTGTCCAAGCAATGCTGCTCTGGTCAGTGAGGCTGTAAGGATGTACTGTCCTTGTTGATCAAAATGGACAGAGTATGATGACGAAGATGAAGGAGGGGATATTTAAGAGTTAGAACCAAATGTACTGCTAGTGGTCATACAGTACTGTCTTTCCTCTTTTACGCTGATTATTTGAAAAACTAAACCAGCACGTGATGCACCTGACAAATGGCAAGGAAAAGCCATATGTATGCAAGTGTAGTATTTTTGTATATACTGTATGAATGCATACATATTAACATTGCTTTGTACACATACAATTGTAAGCAAAAATAAAATGTTAGCATAGGAAATATAGTAAACAGACTGTATTAATGTTTTAAATATACTAAACATCCAGTAGAATAATCAATCTTGTCTTCTTTTATTAAAGTACAACCATACAACAATGCAACAACAAATGAATGTAGTGACTTTCCACTCAACATAAAGAAATGTTTTTTTAACAATAACGATTTGAGCAAAAACTACTAAACCCTCTCAGTTTTTCACAGCTTAGGCTCTTATAACTCTTATAACAAACACAACACTACAATAATCTATATAACAAACTTCACAGTTGAAAGGAATTATTATAACATTGTTATAACATTTGTGTATCGAAGTGAACAGAATGTGAGAACACCTAAACTTGTACTACCAGTATTTCCAATGTATTTGTACTGGGAAGTAATTTAACTATGGACACAGTAGCATCCCTCAACAGTAGGTTTAGTGGTTTAGTTCTCAGTTCTTTGTCTTTTGGGCAGATAGAGTCGCTCTGCATTGAGGAACTCTTCAATTTTTGAGATCTGAGCTCTGAATGATGACTGCTGGTCTCCCCTCTCCTGAGAGCTGGAGAGCTCCGAGTCAGACTCTGAAATAAGCCCTGCAGCAAAAGGAAGACCTCTGCTGCACCTGGAGTAAAGAGAAACGAACACTTGGGATTTTTGCAGAATTCTGCCTTCATATTATATCAAACTATTGAGTTACAACTGAAATATTAAATTTTATTTGTAACCTGCATGGTGCAGCCCTGTTAAGCATTAAGACTAACACTGTGCTTATCCCCTGCTCTGGGTAAGGGGCAATAGCAGCTGGCCATTGTTTTGGCTATCAATACCAATAAAGTCTGCTCTGCATAGTTATAACTGTGAGATGCCTATAGTCTGCAAAATCTTCATTATCTGATTGTATATTAATTTAGTGTTTAATTTCATAACATTAGTGAAGTAGTTTGCACTGTAGTGCAAGCTAATAAAATGAGATTCAGCTACAAAACAGCTGTTTACTGCATAGCTGATGTCACACCATCTAATAAATTCAAATTCTGTTTCATGGTCAACGTCTTGGTTTTGTCCAGTTTGATGATGAGAAGAAAATGACACAATTTCCATTTTGGTACAGGCTGTCTCCTTAAGGTACAGCATCTATTCTGGTTCATTGGGATTCCCTTTCTGTATGAGTGGAGAGTACTTACCCTGGAGTGGCCTGCCATGACACCGTGCTGACTACACTGGAGGAGGTAGAGACTAGATAAGAACTGAATGACGGAGAGGTTCTGCTCTCCTATGTGAAAATGACACCAAATATTAGAACTCAAATATCTACTGCCAAACAGTAGTTTATCTTATATGTGGTTTGTAAAGACAAAGCCCTTTCAAAAGCAATTTCATTCTTTCTCATGCCCCAGTGCCTTCTGAGGAAATGACAATTTCTAATAAAAAGGACATGTACGAATTGATATGGAACGGTATACAACACAGAGAAAGCAGCCAGGCCCAGGGTGAACTCTGTGTGATATTCCCAGTGTTGAGAGACTGTAGAAAATGAAGGCTCTAGCCTAAAATTAGTTAAACTATTAGCCCATTTTTTTTCTCATACACAAGGCATGTTGCTCTCTGTCTTCCTTAATTGCCAGCACCTGGATCAGAATGGCATTTTGTGGTGATAGTGACAAAGGAGCGAATAAGAGCATGTAAGTGAACATGTTCAATACAGAATGAAAAAGAGAGAGGTAGCTAAAGAAAGGAGAAAGTGAGAGATGGATGAGGAATGGAGAGAGGAGAGGCACCCAAGCATCATTAGGTAGATTCTTTGTCAGTCTGGCTGTCCACAGGATGTCCATGAGTTCTGCTTACATCAGCTTCATCCTTTCCCTCACCACCTGACTTAACACTTACCACACTTTATACAGTACCTTTAAATGTGCTGACCTGAGCTAATATTTCCTTGCTCTCTCAACCTGAGCTTTCTGAACCACAAAAATTCTGAGAAAGCATTATCATGTCTAGTTCTTATGAGGGCATGTTAGGATGATATAAAAGATACATTCATTAAGCTGTAGCACAAACTTTCCCCCTGGGCCCCCTCAAACATATTTTTTAAAACGGTGAAGCTCACAATCTGTGGAACCAATTTATTTGATAGAGAAAAGATTCTGTCAGGGTCATTCTAACATCCTTTGTGGAAAGTTGTATATTTCTCTGTGGACATCACACTGTGGCTATTTCCTGCTGTTCAACATCAAGTGTAATGCAGAACTTAGCTGTGCCTTTGCTGTGATTACAGTTTTTTTCTGTTGCTAACAAGCATTTGTCCATTCTGTATTCACATTTTCAAAACTCTAAACACAATTATCACAACATCTGTCTGTTGTGACCATACCATTAATACAATTAATGTCGTTTTCACACAAAATTTAGTCAATGCACACGTTTCTAAAATGCTTACATTTTCTTTTCACACAAGCTTACCCCGTAGCAAAATAATGGATCTTTCAAATATCTTTAACAAATGCTTAAACACATCATGACAGAATTGAAGACCTAATGATCCAAACTTTAAATATAATGTAAAGCCTCTACTTTTGCCACAACAGCTCAAAGAGCTGATAAGAATTATTGTTCTACTTGGGAAACAGCTGGTTCCAATTTGTCAGAGAGGAGCAAATATCACAATGTGCGCTGCAATCTCAAGTGCTGGTTTGGTCCTGCAGAAAAGCCAGATAGGTCCCTACAACACAGAGCGCCTTCTTTTGTTTTTAGATGACCTTCATCAACAACTGGTGCCAGAAGCAGAAAGGGAACAAGTGGGAGGAAACATGACAATATTTGTTATTGCATGGGACAACGTAGCATTCCACCATTCACAAGCAGTCACAAATTGATTTGCAGCCCATCCAAGAATGATTTCACTTTTTCTTCCTCCATACTCTCCATTCCTCAACCCCAATGAAGAATTTTTGTCTGCGTGGAGGTGGAAAGTCTATGATCATCGACCACATGATCAAATGTCCCTTCTGGATGCAATGGAGGCTGGCTGCAGAGACATCTCAGCTAAAGATTGCCAGGAGTGGATAAGGCATTCTAAACGTTTCTTTCCAAGGTGCATAGCAAGAGACATTATAAGGTGTGATGTTGATGAGAACATGTGGCCAAATGCTGATGATCGTGTAGATTAGGACTTTTTGGTCTGTCATTTTGTTTTATTTTTGTCTATTGTTGTAAACACAGGGCAAAGTGCTTTTTTCTGTGATTACTGATAGCAATGTGCAAATGCCAATACCGTAAAGCCTTTACTGCAGCAATTCTGCCCTTTTTTTTATAATCCATAAAGTACTGATGGCTCCACTGTACATATACTATACGAAATTTATCCACACACACAATTTTAGTGTGTTTACAGTAAGGCTGACTGAATTACTGTATTTCTACATTTTTGGATATCAAAGATGGTTTTCATATTGTATACAGTTCAATGAGAAGTAATGTCATTTTTGTAAAGTGATTACTTTTTTACATTTTGACAGTCTGTGCACTATGACTGACTATATGTTCCTGTTGGATAGAAAACTAGTGCTAATGTTTTGATCAAACAACTCAATTATGAGTCAGGTTTGCTGTGTTTTGATAAAGTTAGTATATGTAGAAAATGGTATTTTGCATTGTGAAATGTAAAGTTTGTATTTATTTAACAAAATGTGGTTTTGGTCCGAAAATGAACCATTTGGCCAGGTGTGTGATGTAACTGTGTTGCTGTGTTAAGAGTTTAGAAAAAGTATTTTAAGTATTGGTTAATGCTTGTTAGCAACAGAAAAAAACTGTAAATATACTTAAAGAGTTGAAATTCCATTTTTCACATAGCTGTAAGTTGAGATCATACAATGAGGAATTATTAGTGCAATGCATGATCGGGGCATGTAAACCATCCCTGCTATTTTACCTTTGTTGTCTATCACCTTTGGATCTGGTATAAAATAACCTCAAAACAGAGGTCAATGTTAAATAGTGTGTGGACATTAATATACTTTTTTGCATATCAGTTTGTGAGTATGTCACGGAACAAACAAACTACATTTAAGCTGTACTGAGAGTGGCGTCACAGGTTCTCTTACTGACCGTGTCTGCTGCTACTGTCTCTGTGCTGGTCTCTGCCATAGTTTTCCACTTTCCCTGCTGACGTCTCCTTGAGGACGCTGCAGTCCCAGAGACACTGAAGGCATTCAGCATATCTGATGCCCTGGTAATGATCAAGGGGACTGAGAAGAATGAGGTGAGATGGCAAGAACAGCAAGAAGGTGAGAATGAATGATTATTGGTGATTGTACAGTGCATTGAGTTCACTATGTAAGAGGTTCCCAGTGGAACAACAGAGCACAGCGATGTTTCATAACTACATTAATGTTTTTTTTACTTAACCAATTATATAGACACACCACCACCTTCGTTGTGCTTGCTTGTAAGAAACATGGGTATTGTGCTCAGAGAATGTCTTAGCTGTCCATGAGACTCACTTGTATTTTGCTCAGAACTCTGTAAAGGCACCTGTTTTAAAGAGACAAAGCTGTCACTGTAAGAATGCTGACTACACCCAAAACTAAGTCTTCTTTATGCTCAAACATGTTTCTATTTATTAATTAAAAACAGCTTAATAACCTGGATTTTGTTTTAATGTATTTGGCCAATATTTCTCTCAGTAATAATGATATCTGAACCACTTGAAAACAATGCTGCAGAATGTCCACTGGACAAATTAAGAGGAGGAATGAGATAATCGGACATGACCGGTTTATGATAACTATCTCATCCAATTATTTACATATAAAATCATTCATGAAAATGTTTATTGTATAAATGTACAGTTGCAAGAGCTCTGCAGGTCAAAGGTGAACCAGAAAAATGGTTTTTAAAGATATTTATAATTGATATTCTGTCAAATACCTTACAGGTAAAGGTCATTTCATTTTTATTTTCACTTTAAATTAAGTGGCTCATTTAGTTAAACTGATGACTTAATTAAAGCCTGGCTAGCAAGACAGGCCATATCTGCACAAACTAGGCAAAGGTCTAAAAAACAGTTATCCTACGACATTATTTTATTGGCCTCTAAATCATAATGATTACATTTTTAAACTGTATTACCTGAACAACCTGGTTTTCTGTTTTTCTCTGAGTGCTGCCCCAGTCAAATGATCTGTAGGTCTTACTGCTGGGCAGAGATGACGTGTCAGTATTAGCAACCTTCATTTCTTTTGTCAGAGGCAGCTTGTAGAATTTTGAGCAGCTAGTTTCTGGTGATTCATGAATCTTGTGAACTCTTTGATCAGATTTCAGATCACTGTTGCTTTTCGTGGCCCTTGCATCACTTGCATCACCTAGTTTGTCCTGACAGTTGCCAGGTTTCACCTCAGATTCAAGGCTTACATTGCCCATCATATCAACACAGGCATCTTTCAAATTAGATTTCTCCGTGAGTTCCTGATCAGTCGTGGGAGTATCATTTCCTTGTGTGTCAACATTTGACTGACCTTCCCTCTCCTTATATGCACAAGAATCACCATCACCATCAAAGACCTGAGACCTCAGTTGTCCATTCTCTTGCTCGGAGATTTCCTGACTTTGAGGTAATGACTGTGGCTCAACCATTGTTCTGACTGGTACACATTCTTCACTCGTGTGTTTATGAAACATTTCTTCTGTTTGCTTCATGTCACTGATCATGTCAGAAGGATTACTAGGTTCTGGTTTTGCTGTAGTTGTTGCTAACTCTTGGATACTGACAGTACCACCTGTTTGAGCAGCACTTGTCTGGGAGGTGCAAATACTTGACTCATTCGGAGATTCAGAAAGTTCAGTGGTGAAATTAGCTGTTGATTTGCTGGATGGCCTCTCTTCTGTGGTTTTCTTAGAAACTTGTTGGAATTGATTTGGCAGCTGATTATGTGGCCCAGCAACTTGAAGTTTCACCTCATTATGACACAGGCTTTGCTCCTCTTGAGTGACATGTTTAGGCCCGTAACTATCCTCAGAATTGAGAGTGTGGAGCGACTGTCCCTCTCTTCCAGTGCCACATTCTTTGCTTACATGACTGGAGCCAGAATCCTTGTCAGTGTCATTCTGATATAGATTTTGTGAGCAGTCTGAGGGCTCGCAGACAGGGAGTGGTGGCTCAGTGTCCATTAAGTCAATGGCCTGCTGTATGTTGGTATTCTTACAGGTTGTATCAGTAGTCGCCTGGGCCAGTATCTGTGTTTCTGGTGTGTCTGGTGTTTGCGGTGCTGATTTTCCTCTCTTCTCCATTCCATTTGTCCCTTTTCCATCTGCTCTATCTCTCATTTCTGTTTCAGGGTTTCTGATGTCCCCAGAATCCTCTGCTGACCTGGGGTTATCCTCACGTCTGTCTGTTGCTTGGGCCATGATGAGTGTTTCACTATTTTTTCTAAGACTTCCTTTCTCCTTTACATCTCCTATTTGGAGCTCTTCTCTATTCCACAGCTGCTCTGTATTTCCTTCCTCAATTTTTCTGTTGTGTTTTTCATCCTTACCTCCCTGTTTTTTCTCATTCATTCCTATATTGTCTTCTTCACTTTCCTCTTTGCTCAGTAAACCTACAGATCCATCGATAGACCTGCAATCAGGGCTTGATACAGTTGAGGTGCCACAACCTTTGCTAATCTGAAGATTGTCAGACACAGAGTAAGTAGTACAAATGAAATCTGAAATTACATCATCTTCACTCTCACCTTTGTGAGAGTTACTCATGTATTTGGTCAATATACTGTTGTTGTGGCTTGTTCCAGAATGACTGACAAGGATGGTGGTTGTGAGTGGGCAGGTAAATGGGCTCAACGTGTTTAGGGGCTGTTTAAATATGGATCGGTCATGGAGGTTTAGAGCTTCTTGTCCTGAAAGTACAATGTAAATGTTCAGACAATAAATGGTTTAAACTGGCGGTCAAATTGTACTGGCAATAAAGATGGCATAGCTTCATAAATAAAAATGAAATAATGTAAAACTGTAGCCAATGAATTGCTTGTGTGTTGTCTAAAATATTATGCTACGTTCTCAGAATAGAACAAGTAATAAAACATGTTCTCTATGTTTATATTTAGCTGGCTGACCTCCAGATGCTCCAGTGGCAACTAGCTTAGTCAGAGTTCCTGTGTCCTCAAGATAGTCTGGGTTTTTGCTCTGAGAGGAGGCCAAGTGCTGCAGACTGCCGAAGCTGGGCAGCTCAGAGCTGAAGATGGGTTCATCCCCTCCTCTGGTTTCCTCCACTAGAGTGGGGAAGACCTGGGTAGAAACAGTGACACTCTGACCATTGGCTCTAATCTGTAAAGAAAGTTATATGCTTAATATGCACCATTCCATTTATTCTGCCTTTATACCTGTGTGGCCTGACTCACTCACTTACTCGCACTATATTGGATGGATGATGAAAGTGCTGTACATAGTGATGTGAATCTTCTTTGCACTCCAACTTTTTACCATTATCAGTGTTTTTATTTCTGTTGACAAGTATTTCTGCTGTTTAACACATGTTAATGGATGTCTTCCTAAAATAATATAGTCAGTTTAACTTTCTACAGTTTATTAGCTTTTTGTTAGAAATGAACAATTTTAAAATTTAACACAGCAGTGCCACAGCCTCCTCACCGGCCACAGCACTAAATCCATACAGTCAAAAAAACAAACAAACAAACATGATAAGCTTCATAATGGCAGTACTTTTTGGTGGCCAATTGTTCAAGTTTTCCTATTTTTCTGGTATTTCAGTGTACTTTTTAAGCATTTGTCAGTTCAGGTCTATAAATGTTTTCTTTGACATATTGTCTTTGTAACTTTTTCATCTCTAGATTTGTAAGATTCTTATAGGCATAGGAGGCAGATGGGCCTCTTACTGTATATCTGCTCAGGAGCTGTTGAATGTTTATTTCTATATTAAATAAATCAAGGATCAGTAGGTCAAAATTAAGATAAACCCCTTTGCTTCATTTTAATCAGCAAAAGAAAACCACGTATGGGAGGCTTGAAAGATGTCAAGTGTACTGTAACTGAAAGAGTTTTGGTAACATCATTAATGCCTGTATGTTTTGGGTGTATGTAGGCTGCTATGCACTTCACCGCTTGAAGGTCTTGCTGCTCACTCTTGAGGCGATCCAGAAACATTGCCTTCTGTTTAACACAAGTGTACACAGACATGGTCACACTTTTCTGATAGTTCAAAATGATAAACAACTAATCCCTTTGTCTTTTTCTGACATTACAATCTAACCTAATGTTGTGTAAATGACAGCATTGCACTGCCTCCCCTCACGCTAAAGGTTTCCTTCTACCTCTTTGTCCCAGTTGGTCTTGGAGGCAGCGTAGTTGTCCATCAGTTGGGCCACCTTGTCTTCCACTGCCTTGCTTTTCTCTCGCATCACCTCATGTTCTTGTTTAAGGGCCTGCAATAAAATTAATCACCCATAGGATTTTTAATGCAATACTAAATTTTATTGTGTTTGTTTAATGTGAACAGAAGGTCTTAAACAGGACAAGAAGAGAGAGTCTTCTTGCTAATACAAATCAGTTGGCTTGTGTCATTTTAATAATGATTCTAATGAATTAATGAATGAGAATTAAAAATAAGAAGGAGGTACAGAGAAAAAATAGAGAATAATAAAACTGTGAAGCCATAAAGGGAGAATAAACACACTATCATTGCCTTGTGGAGGGGACCATATCCACTAACGTATATGTTGTGATATACATTCATGACCGTTCTGTGAAGAAACAATTGGTCGTAATTTACTTCAGACCTTGCGTAAATTCACTCTATAATTATTTTAAATAGAACTTGAAAAATTCCTCTTCTGTGTGAGACCTGCACTGTTGGAGATGCAGTATCATAACTGCATATTGTCGTGGATTTACTTAAATCAGTTAAAGCATGAAAACTGATTGATGCACACACTTAGGAAATCTTAAAAAGCAGAAAAGCAAATGCATATATATCAGAAAATACAGACCCCTTTGCTTTTGGCACATTTTACTGTGTTGCAGATTTACTTTTACAGGGATAAATATTTGCATTTGCATATCAATTTACATTCAATAATCCATAATGACAAAATGAAACTGAACTGTTTTCGGAAATGGCTGCAGATTTATAGAAAAAAAACCCCTGAAATCTCTCATTTACAAACACTGTGTATGGTTAAAATACAAACGCCGACCGGGGGAAGTCAACAATTGCAACAAAAGTAACATATAGTTGTCCAAGAACCTGTTTTTTCAACACACAGTTAATACATATGATCACCTAAATTTACTGCACTCTATTGGTCTTTTGAGTTGATAATATACCTGTTCTTTCCCATCTTACCCAAAAATCTTTACCTGCCCTTGAACTCTCATCTACTAAGACTGATATCATGACATTTCCAGTTTCAGTCTGTGATTACACAATGTGATGTTTTCCTCCTGTCTTTCAACTTTACCTGCTAACCCTGAACAAGGTATTTCATTCTGTGTTTTCTGTTTAATGTGACAGTGAATAACATCGCTGTATATTTACTGAGTTGATGAGATCACTCTTCTTAATTATTTTTATAGTTCAGCAATTATTGCAGCCAGTTGTGGCTGCTTATCTATAAATGAGCTTTTGGTTTCTATATGCATATCAAACTGCAAAATGTAATCAGTTACAAATTACATACATTTTAAATATAACATTTTAAAATTAAAACTATTTTTGGCAGAAAACTGGGTGATGAAGATGTAAGAGCCTACACATTGAGGACAAGTTTCTACTCCTTGTGTTTTTAATGTGCTTTTGAGCTGTTTCTACAGTCACCCTTAGGTGCAAAACATAACACAATTATAGAAATGCAGCATTTTAGTATTGTGTTTACTGGAACACAAAGACAGCAGGTCTGCACAACCAGGTCCACACAGGCGCACATTGAAGAAGGCATAGTCAAAACATATGTGCCTTTTCTCCCCTTGTGCTGTTTTGTGCATGATACAAAATATAAAATAAAAGAAAATGTTTTGCTTTTTTTGGGGGGGGGCTCTGGATGTGGTTAAATGTGATTCTCCTTTCCTTTTTGTGTCGTTTTCTAATATGGTGTTACATTTGTTGTATTATTGTGATTTCTAATTGGTTGTATTTTCTAAAATGTTTGTGTTTTCAATTCAGATTCAATTAACACATCCTAGATAAGATGGCAAATAAAGGCATGGGGAGAAGTACAGTAGGCCTGTGCAACGACATCTGTGTAAAATCACCAAAAGATGAGAGACTGACCTTGTACTTTTCTCTTTGTGTTTGCAGCTCCTGCTCTACTCTGCTTACTGCCTGTGTCTGATTCAACAGCAGTTGCTGGTTATGCTGCAGGGACCTCATTACCTCCTAAACAAATACACATATTGGTTTAGTTTGAGATTATTTGTACTTTTTTTGTGAAAAGTAAAAAACTATTTTCAACATTGTTTTGGACAGCAAAACAAAAACACTCAGCACACAAACACATCAAGGTTAAAGTGGTAGTCACATATAGTTTCCGTCCTGCCTTCTATTTTTTACCTGCTTTTCCGCTCTCAAAGTGAGATTTTCTTCCCTGAATTTTTTGTTCATTTCAGTTTCCTTCATGTGAAACAAATGTAAACAAACAGTGCATTATTCACTTTGTGGCAAATCTTGTTGATTTGATGTGATGGAGACCAGTATCAACTGGTTCTGACACGACCATAAAAACACCCCTTTACCCATTGTCATTTACCATGTTCAGTTTCTGGTGCAGCTGCTGTACATGCTGCTCTTTGCCTATAGGACTGTGGGTCTTGTCAAGTCGGACTGATGTCATCTTGGCCTTGATCAGCTTCTTACTCGCTTCTTCCAGCTCCTGAGAAAACAACATATATTCAAACATTTTAAAAGTACAAAATTCTTCTAAAATGACACTTGTTTAATAGTTTTGTTTTAATACTTAAACCTTTAGGACTGTGACTTGGACAACCATGATATTTATTGGCTGTTAAAGGAAAACAACTTGACGACAAGTTTCACAACACTGTTTCAAACATTTAGTTTGAACCACATTTAGATGCTGTACATTAACTAAACTGTGATGACATCCTTCCCTTTGCACATACCTTCTTCAGTGACACAATGGTTGCTTCTTGTTTTTCATTTGTAGAAGACAGCTTCTTGTTGATTCTCATGGCCTCGTCAACTGTAAAAAATACACAGCGCAAGGCAATATCATGCATAATGCTGTGACAGAACTATAACAGTTTAATGCTATCATTATTTAGTGACATATGACGATGGACAGGAAGAGACACAATAAAAAAATCAAACTCAAGATGATCAAAATATTTGTTTTCATGTACCGTAGCTTATTTTCATTCTAGGTGGTGAAACACTTTCCAGATGGGTCACAGACCATTTGGCTGAATACTTCCTATCGTTTGTAATTTAGCAACAGCCCTGGCAGCGCTAGACAACTGTATGACTTTATCATTCCTTTGTGTAAACAGAGATACTGTGGTTTAGGAATGTCAGATAAATGCGTTTTAAAACATGGGCAACGTAGCTCGGATTTTGTAATGGCAACAGTTTGAGATTACAGTGGCTGCCTGATAGTGTAAAACATATATTGTTTACAGTACATATTTCATATTCACATTGTCCTAATGACACAGCAGGTTAATGTGCTTTAATATACAACACACAGTATAAAAAGTTTGTCACTGTAAGCTTCCAGAGAAACAGCACGACAAGACACTATGCAAAACAAGTTTCTATTGTCTCCTTTTTTAATTAAACATGTTTCTGCTCTAAACAGTGAATTACATAGAAAACACAGGTGCATAGCTTTATTTTCTCATTACTACATAGGATGAGCATGACATGATTTAGGCAACTTTGAAGGTGAAAACGGATTTGGCACTTCACCCTCAAGAGTTTTCTATTAAGAGTGATAAGCACTAAATTTATCCACTTAGTTGATGCTCAGGGCCCTAAACTAGGTGATATTTGTGAAAAGTTTGGAGCACATGGCTCAGTCAGTCTTGACACTTCTGGGCCACAGCAGCAGAAAGTCATACCTGGGTATTCTACTGTCACCCGATATCAAGGAGTGTAAGCTACACTGGAAAATGGAAGTGGATGTAGTAAATGACCTCATTTAGATGTTGTCAACAGGATAAGCTGCTGGCTCAGTACCACTAAACCTTGTTGCTGAGCTGGGAGATCTCTCTATATCCACAGTTTATGCTGTTACAATATCCTGGTGAGTTTCAAGGAACATAACAGTGACCTTTTATTCATTAGCCCAAAATAATACACTGATCACTCATAACATTATGACCACTGACAGGTGAAGTTAATAATGCTGACTAGCTTGTTACAACGGCAGTGTCAGTGTGTGGGATACATTAGGCAGCACATGAACATTTAGTCCTCAAAGCTGACATGTTGGAAGTAGGAAAAACAGGCAAGTGTAAGAATCTACCACAGTGGTCCAAGGAAGGACAGGGTCACTGATGATGAGGTTGATGTACGATGCAATACATTTTTAAATTTCATTTGTCCTTTTCAGAAGATTCCATTTTGTTTGAACCTTTGTTAAAAAAGAAAAATACTGTACACTGGTCTCTATGAAGAGAAACATTCAGCGGCTATAGTGCTGATATCACACCTAGAGTGGGAAGGCTGTTGAACTTGTCTAAAATATTATCTCCAACTCCCCACGACCACAGTTTTCACTCCTTTTACATAGGTTCTCCACCGAATGGTGGAATTTGTGCTCTTCTTGACAGTAGAACTATGGAAGCAAACAGATTCACAGAAGATGTGCAGTGAGCCTCAGAGTGACACGAGTGCCGACCAACTGCTGCAGTGACTCCTGTATTCACAGTATTAGGCAGGTGGTCATAATGTTATGGCAGATTGATATATATTATTTGAATAATAATGATAATAATCATATGTTTGGGATGAAGTGATATTTGGATAAGCCCTGTGATAGACTGGCGACCTGTCCAGGGTGTTCCCCGCCTCTCGCCCAATGTCAGCTGGAATTGGGTTTGTAAACACCTGTAAACATTAGCATCTATGTATCAGTCTTTCTGTTTATCCATACAGTCCCTATATTACCATTTTGCTCTAGTTTCTCATGGGCTTGCTTGACCAAGACACAATGCCTGGACAGAGCATTGAACCGCTTCTCCACCTCGCCCAGCTGATTCAGGTGGCTGTCCTTTGACCGGCTCTGCAAGGCTAGTTTCTGTTCCTGTGGAAAAGGTAGAGTTTAAACAGCCAAAATAAGCAGAATGAATATCCAACGTGGCATAGTACTGGACACCAGGTGACACAAAACACTGCAGCAACAAATGTTTAGCTCCAAATATGTTGCAAGAATGAATGAATGACTTAATATATAGAGCTCCAAATATGTTGCAAGAATGAATGAAGGACTTAATGAACAGTAAAAACATCTTAATTGTTTTTTTGTTTTTTTTCTGTAAAACAAGCCTTTGGTACTACACTAAAACTACTGTATAGCCAGCAGCTGCTTAGCTTAGCTTAGCTTACCATATGGACCAAAAACAGCTACTACTTCCTACTAAAGTCAAGACAAAGCCCCAGGCAGTCATCTCTTCCAACCAAGAAACAGTTTTATGTATAACCAATGTAAAACCCAGGCTTTAACCTTTTCACACTTACATTTTGTTTAAATTAGTGTATGTAAATTGGTGATCTTTAGAGGTTCTGGTAGGGAGTGGATTCACTTTGAACATGGCCAGGTTAGGTGTTTACCCATGTTACCAGTCTTTATCTCAAAATAAACAAAGTTCTGCTAAAACAGAAAGTTTCAAACTCAGCATACAGATAAGACAGTGGATTCAAACTCCTCATCTACCTCTCATCAACAATGAAGGTAAGTATAATTCCCAAAGTGGCAAACTCCTCTTTAAAGGGAAAGAAAATTATATTTAAAAAAAAAATACTGTTCCATGTAAGTTGCTCAGTTTAAAGGCAGTCACAAAAAAAGAAGAGACCAAAGGCAGTGGCACAATTTGTCCAAAAGAGAATACTACAGTGGAAACAGCTGTTAAGCCACTGAGAGGGTCATGGTGTAACACAGCTCATGCCTGTCTTTTAGTGGGATGAACGAATCAACTCAGCTCATGCCTCAGAGCACTTTATCGCTCTTCAAAATGCCATTATAGTTTGATTGTCTGTATCAAGCTTATCAGATTTTTCCTCTCTCTTGCTTTGCCCACTCATTCACTTCACTCTCATTCACACTCCCTCCTATCCCTCTCTCCAGTGCACCAACTTTCTTCGACTCCCGCTCACTTTGCTGAGCACTGTTATATGAAGAAGGTTAAACCGAGCGAAGCTCAGTTATAAAATATTTTAATAGAGATATTTTCTCTGCTGTGCTGGCAGTTCAAAGTGTCACACACTCCCTGTCCGTTACTCCTGATGAGCTCTTCCCAACGTACCCATCCCTCCTTAGCACCAGTCCCTCATCCTCTTTAATTTTTCTCACTCCCACCAATCCTCTGTCAACAGTTTGTATAAGTGGAAAATTCTTCCTTACCAGATCGTTTGATTTCTTCTCCAAGTTGAACTTCAGCAACTGAAAAACAGCAAATCAGTAAAAGAAGAGCAGAGCGAGTTATTGTGTGTCAATCCAAAAAAGCGTCTCTGCTCATTTTCTCTGGCTCCAAAAACTGAAAATGGTGTGGCAGTCATCACTGACAGTATTTTCTGCACTGTAGTCCAAAATACCACATATTGATAGCTCACTTACAAAGAGCTGGAATGGAATGGAACCTGGAGAGAGACTGATTTGTCTGGTGTTATTTTCAAGGACAAGAATGAGCCTTGAATCACAAATATTACATCAAGATCAGTTCTCAGGGAAAAAAGAAAATCTATTGACGATCATCATGCAATATGACTGAAAACCCCAATATATATTTGTATTGATCTGTTGATTAGATCTTTTGATTAGTTAATCATTTTGTTTATTAAATTAGTACAAATCATCCATCCATGTATCAAAAAACCAGAGGTGCCATCTTCAAAGCCTTTTGCTCAAACAACCCAAAGATATTCAGTTTTCAGTGATATAAAACTAACTCCTCAACAACAATGAAATCATCACATCTTCACATTGGAGAAACTGAAATGAGTAATAAAACTTATTGCTATAAAATCAGTTTGTGCACATTGAAACCTTTTAGCTTCTATAAAGCCTTTATGGTTACTGTATATTTTGTCTTAGTTTTAGCTGTGCTTAAACCTTAACATTACAGGCTTCCCCTGGTGTTATCAGATTTTGGACCATTTATTACACAGCCAGCACCACTATTGATGGGATCTTCACTGTGGGGTCCAGAACCCCAGGACATCAGATAACTCCTAAGGGGTTGCAAACTAGTTTATTAATGATTGGGAAAGATTCAAATAATTTAGCCTTTTTTAAGATTTTGTCAGTCTTTTCAGGATTTGTTTAGGGTCAGCTTACAAGGACAACACCTTATCTGAGACCAGAAGACAATGCAGCATCTTGTTAATTTTAGAGGGCAGTATCTTGTTGTCCTTCCAAATATATAGCTTTATATTTTATATATATTTTGATGTATGGAAAATAAAAAGGATCACTACCTACATATAACATATTATATTATTAGAGATGTTCATCAACCTGGTCATTTATTGAGATTAAAATAACTGCAATGATAAATTATTTAGACCTAATTATGGATTATTGAACCATACTGTTCCAGTGAAGCTCAAATTTGTAATTTAGCAGATCATCAAGGTACAGCAATTAAATCACTTCATTCCCACCTGCCACTGATGTGAAAATGTGGTAAATTAAAGAAATCCACCAGAGCGTGTCACAAGAATGAATACAAGTGGGCTTGACTTTAGTCAAATACCACAGCCAGTGTCGCCCAGATAGAATATCAAAAGCAGTCTCTATTATCTCTGTAACAAGGCTTGGGTGTTAAAGAGCAGTGGACCATGGGGGTGGCCGTATATCACATCTGTGGTGTCAAGGCTGAAGATGAACATCCCAAGAGCCAGACTGGGTCATGCTAGGCACCGACATTCTACACTCGTCACTCTGGTTGGGCATGAACTTATGAATCTCTTTGAACAGTTTAATGGTAAAATAATTTCTTTCCTGATTTTAATGGAAAAATGAGAGAAAGAAAGGAAAAACAAAAGAAAGATGATGGGATGAGTGGGAATGCTGGTGTGTGTGAGAGACAGAGACATGAAGACAAGAGACTGTATGTTGTGCATGTTAGTACCTGTAATGACTTCAGCTCTTCTTTTAAGCTGTTAATCTCCTTATCTTTTAACTCAGCACTGACCTGGTACTTCCCCTAAAATGTTATATCATTATTATTGTGAATGTCAAAAAAATAACAAATGCCAAAGCACAGCAAAAAAGAATCCACACCAAGGGCCAAGACTAACTGTGTTGAGTGACTTGTCCTTGCTATTCCACTACAAACGTTAACTTAATCAAATGCATCTAGTTGATGTTGATGTTTTTGGGTCTAAGCTTTCCGTACCTTCTCCTCCTCAGTGTTTCTGACTTTGGCCTGAAACTTGAGAACAGAAAAGAAATTGATCAGAAGGTTTTAATATATTGTTTAAGATCCTGTTTAGATGAAAATGTAAAAACATACCTGCTTCTTAACATTAGCAAGTGACTCTGTGTGCTGGTTTGCCACTGTCTCAAGCTGCTGTTGTAGGGATTCCTGTCACACAGGATAACAGCTGATGATTAATGAAGTTTCAATTATCAACATATACTACTGGTTACATGAGAATGAGCACTTGTGTGAATGGCCACCTATTTAAGGAACAAAATATAGATAATAAAGATGATGATGTAAACCTTCTCCCACTCCAGCTCCTGCTTCTCCAGCACCAGTTTACTCAGTTGATCCTCGAAGCGTGCCTCTGCATCCTGGACCATGGAAAGACATCATTTACACAAAGCTGACACTTAAATCTAGCCAAGACCAATATTGTCTGAAGATAAAAGTAACGTTTGAGGAGGCAATGACTGGTACAGTGTGATCTTAGCATGCATGGTGCAGACTGAAGCACTACTGTTTCCTCTACTCAGTGGGCAAATAACTCTTTTGGCCAAAATGCAAACTGTTTCAAGTTTCCTTGGTTCATTCCTCCATATCTTTTGTAAAAGCGTCCAGAGAAGGGGAACATTAGAAGGGAGGTGATATTTGTGGAAAGCCACCCCTATCCTCCTTCTTCCCCTGAGAAGGCAGGTAAAAGTCATTTGCTCTGTATATCCACCGGCCTTTTTATGAGCATGTGGGAGCTGGTCAACTCACTGAGTTTATTTTGTAAGTTCTTATTAAACTATGCTAGCAGAGTGGCACTCCACTTAAAAAAACACAGTGCACACCAGATAAATCTGTTGTTTTCCATTGAGGAATAATTACTGTGTGCAAGTATATTTAGACACTAGAAAGCTTTATTAAGCTAGGTAATCCACGTAAATCAAAAAAGGCAACTGAAAATTAACCATATATAGTTTAGATTTTGCTACACAATATATAATTTTACTTCTTATATATTTAAATCATGTGTTTGTCATGGCCTGTCCTCTCTATACAGTTTTATTGCTGTTCTGAATTAATGCCTTTTATGAGTCATTACAAGAGACAAAAAAATAAGCATCTGAGCATAAAAATGTGATCCTTTGTTTAATAGTTTAGTTGCAAGAAGTTAGACGGAGCATTAATCCCAAAGTGTCCATCACGTTACTGTGATAAGTCACAATCTAAACGTCATTTACATCTCACTTATAATAACAGATATTTATTTCACACTGGGTTTCATATGTAATCATTCCCCTTAAACAACATCTTTTCCAACATGTAATGAAGTATACCAATATATCACATCCTTACCAACTCAAGCAGAGGGCTATACTGTATTACAAAAAAGAAAAAACATTGGAATTTGACCTGCTCAGGAACGTCCGGGATCATCATGACATCCTTTTGCTTCTTAACCTCTCCACCCAGTGAACAACACAACTACAAAGCGCTACTCTGATAAGAGCAGCGCCTGAGGAGGATCAGACTGATATACCTTCTTATGTTTGTTTCCCAGTTAACATGACTATAACAATAAAAACTAAATGGCAGTAAACATCCAACATCCCATTTTTGCTCCCCTAACCTTTAAGCACACTCAGGATGTGTTGTAAGGTTGAAAAGACTTGCTGGAGGGTACAAACCATTATTTAGTTTTTGTTATTTTTACAAACAAATACACTTCCTACTTACTGGTCATGTGCCAAAAGGTTTGTGTGACCCTTATTTTGAGGCAGTGTGTAGCAATTTTGTCATTTCTTTCAGAGATACTTTCTGTATAGCTGGTTTTCAGTAGTTACAAATATGAGTAGATATTATTTCTTCAAATTGGTGGACAAAACAAATCCTAAGGGTCTTTAGATGACTCATCAGATGTGAATGAAGATATTACATTTAGTACATTATATAGTACATTTATTCACAAGTTCTTCTAAACGTAGCTTTTGTAAATTACTGGTCAATGTGATCACCTTAGGCCTCTAGTGGAAATACTGCATGCCATCAGTGATGAGGGGCCACACATACATGTCATAAGGGATTACAAGCAACCAGTGTTTGGGACTCTTTTAGACTGTGACATCGTGGATAAAAAAGACAAACACCTGCTATCACATTATGTGCAGACATGAGAAACCATTATGTAGATGATGGTGCTGAGCCTTCACAATAATACTACTTGAAATTTTAACCAAAAGAAAAACATTTTTTCAATACTGCAGCAATATAAATAGCCACACAGTGAGAAACTCTGCTACAATTGTTACTATACCCTTCGGATATGCAGCTCCTCTATAGCCTCAAGCAGATGGGTTTTAAATTCCAACAACTGTAATAAGATGGTGCCTCCACTTTCTGTTTGACACTGAGTACTAGACAGAGACAGCTCCTGCTCCAATGCAGGTCCTCCTACCTGAAAAATTAAAATTAGTGCTCCTAATTTAGCTACTTAAATACTTTAGAAGAAATACATCACTTTGGCAAAACATGAAAAACTTTGGTTATATGTCAAGACTGTAGCAGAAAGACAAAGCATGTTTAAAGTAATTCCTTCATCCACACAATAAGATAAGGAGAATAGCCAAACTTTAACTAAAGGCAAGCAGTTAAACAACATAGATATGTGATATATCACACAGTGGCAATATGAATAACTATTGTAGGTATCCCGCAATTTCAGGGAAACATACAGAAAATATGGATACAAAAATTAGATGGCAATAATAGCCAGTAATAGCTTATTTCATCTTATATTGAAATGAATAAACAAATCAGTTGATTAATGTTATTTGCCTTGTCTGCTACTGTCAGAAGTTGTAACTTACAGTGGTGCGGGTGGAGAGTGGCCCAGAGTCGGAACTGAAATCCATTGGGTTGCTTCTGGCCAGCCCAAGATCCCACTGAGTTTCTGCTGCTTGTTAATCAAGAAAAAACACTATGTTGAAAACGCTTAATAGAATAGGATGTTTAATGAGCAGTAACATTCTGATTTTCCACTTATAAGCTTATAATTACTTCCTCATTTGCAATTTTTACTGCTAAATGATTTTATTAGAAATAATAGGCTAGCACATTCGAGTCTCACAGTGTTTCTCAATCACTGCAATCTAATCTAATGGCTTTGAAATGACCATTAGGGTTTTTTCTTTCTTTGTATTACACCACAGTGCAATGAGAAGATAAGACCTTGATAAGCTATCTAGGTTAAAATGAACCAGCCCACTGGCACTAACAGGGGTCAGAGCAATAACACTGAATGGACAAATTGCATTGTCAATGCTTTTTAAATTATCTAGGTTATTTCATTTGACCTGTGGATGGTCCTCTGCTGCTGTCTCTGTCCCCTCAGCATAACCAAGAAACTGAGTGACACACGCACTGCATACACGCAAACACACACCTAATGGAAAATATGACTATTTAAGTGGGAGGTCTCCACTAGCCACTGATCTCTTAATAGAACAGACCTTTTTTCCCATTTAACCTATGCTGGTATCAATCATTTTGGAGAATTAAATGATCCCTGCTAGAATTGGCTACTATCATAAAATGACACTGTGACCCCAGGCTGAGGAGGGAGGAGATGTGCAAGCGTGTGTTAGTGTGTCAAAGCCATAGTGTTGGTGTGTCTTATGTGCACAGTGGGAATGTGTATGGAGCTGTGAATGAGGGAGTAAACCACAATGTCCTTACTTGCTTCTCTTGCGATTTATTTGAGCAGGTATTAACCAATGTCTCTAAGTCATGAAAAGACAAATTAAAATAACTGCCAACCATTGAATGGGAATGTTTGTATCAAACAACATGATGTCTATATTAACATCTGGTGAGCTATGTTTATAACTGTTCTGTAATGCACTACAGAAAGATTCACTAACGCACCTAGATTGTAATACTAATTACAGTGCAGCTAATAGCAATACAATTCAATTCTAGTGTAAAAGTGTACTACAGTAGGCTGTTTTTACATTTTGCCATGAGACACGGGTATAAATAATGACATTATACATAATATTTTGAAGTAGAATACTCATTCAAAATAATATGTAATAATACTCTAATACTTGATAATACTTTCTACTTCAATTTCCTTCTTGAAAGTAAGGAAGCCATTGTTAATATTAACACCTGTTCTTCTCCTACAGGGCAAATGCACAATGCACAGCATACTGACATTTAGAGTTTTGGTGGGGTTTTAAATAGCAACCTATGGTAAAATGACAAGCTCTTTATAAATGGTAACTTTCTCTTTCATGCGTTCTAAGTTTAAATATTAGTTATAAGCTGTATTATTCTAAGTCACAGACATCTGACTCTTTTATCAGTTTAAATTAGTCCCCAGTTTCTAAATATTGGCTACATAACATGCGGCAGCTTTAAACTGTCTTAATGCTAAGTGCCCATTAGCTCGCAATTTTAGCTAAAGATGCTAATTTCAGTTAGAATTCATTACATTCCACATAGGTCTGGTATAGTTTTATGTTTTCTCTTTGACTTAAATTAACCAATGAATGCATGAAATTAACGAAAAGTTAATGAGCCAGAACTGTAGCAAAATAAACAGCGTAGTTAGTTAAGTTACCTTAAAAGGGAATGTTAGTTAGCATAACCCTCCTACTTGGTACCATCAACTAAAATAAACAAATATGGAGTTCGTCCATTAATTTTAAGATATGCTGTTTTGAAAATGTTAATTTTGCTTAAAATACTTGTCAAATTAGTCTAGTAAAACAGGATTGTTGATACAATTTACAAGCAAGCAAATACAATACGGACCTCCAGCCAGCCGAGTTGGTGCCCTACAGCGCCCTCGTGCGCCCAGGCATATGAAGTCCTCTGAGCTCGTGCTCAGAAGAGGCGTTCAATTAATAGAAACGAAAACTTTTCATAAACAACAATTAGGGGATTAAACGTGGCAATGCCACAGAGACACTAATACAAGTGGCACCATAGTTTTGCATTATTAACATATAGTATTACAGAGGTAAAACTACACAAATTAACACATTTAAAGGATTCAAAATCTCGGCACCTTTCATAAAGGCAGTGCTCTTGGTGTTTATGGTTTTGTAGGCCTATCTAGTAACTATACAAATTAAAACATATATAGCCTACCTATAGAAAATCGTCTCTAACATAGATTTATTTTTTGTTGCATTAGAAATTACTATTATGATTTAAAGAAACAATACTAATTTATACAGGATTTTTACTTTGTCTTTTTATAATCATTTATTGATTGATGTCTGCTGCATCAACAATGCTGCCTCTCTGATAAAGGGAAAATTTATGGCAGCGCATTCAGAGCTGTTTATTTCAGATTAGTGACTATTGTTTAGTGTGTTACGGCGTCTGTAATGTTAAATCAACACAACACCGCCCAACATCCTGTAAAATCTGACCAGGAACCGATTACATTCCTGTCAAAGAGGAGTTTATTGTGACTTAACGGTTGGTGCCATCTAGCGATTACAATTTAAAATTGCACACATATTAAAGGTGACTACACCAAAAGTAAGAAGAAGAAGAAGGAGAAGGAAGGTGCTTCTCCTTGAACGGAGCTGTTGGCTACTTCTCTACCCTTTTTGTCAATTAAAGAACTGCTTCTCTGACAGTTTTCCAAATGATTGGTAGCTATGGCCTCAATAAAGGAAAGAGCTGCGGCGTTGAACCTCGCAGAGAAACTGTGTGTGCGTTCTCCGGGTAAGTTAATTACAGGCGACTTTCAACCAGGTGATGTCTGCAACTCCAGAAAGGCCTGTTAGTGCATCTGAAAAGTTTGCTTCATGCTCAGCATCAGTGATAATGTAAATGCACAAATATATTCCTGAAGGTTCTGGCACAGAAAATGAAAGTGCCCGGCCTTCGCTTAATGTAATAATTAGCCCCATATCACTTATACTGCTCAAAAACATCAGCTTTCCCGAGTCTTAACTAATGTCTCCACTGAACTTACACTTATACATTTTCCTCTCAATTTGTCTTATTTACTATTTATCTGTACTGAAACTCTGCAGTCGTTATCTGTAAAATATGATGATAGTTGTCCTCAGATCATGTTCCTCTGTGACTTTGTCTTAGCACATGGAGTGAGCAGTCATCCAGTGAAGTCTGCCTGCTTGTGGAGTGGCCTCATCTCTCACCTCAGGTCCTGTGTGACAGTGAAGCGTCGACGAGTCCACTTTAAGTCCCACAGTGACTGTTTCCTTGGCTCAGAAGCCGTTGATGTGTTGGAAGAACATATTAACCGTTTCAAAGGCTTACAGGGTGCGTTTGCTGGGGGACACTGGGTCATTTTCTCATATTTTACATCAAATAATTGGGTGGATATTTCATCTGAAGGTTCTTTATGCTCTGAACCATCTTGCCAGTATAAAAACATTCAACAAGATATTATTCAAACCTGTTTGATTTCAACTAAAGGTGCAAAGGTGTCACGAGACAAAGTAGTGTGGGTGTGCCAGGCTCTTTTGGACTGCAGTGTGTTTGAGGCAGTGGAAACCAAAGTTTTTGGGACGGAGAAGAAGCAGGATGTGTTTCAGGACAGCAAGAGTACTCTTTACAGGTGACAAGAGTTCTATCAGGCAGCCATATGGGCTGTAAATATGTTCATATAGTAACCTTTTTGCCTTTAAAATGTTACATACAGGTTTGTAAATGTGCACATGCCTTCGGTTGATGAGCTGGAGAGAATTATTCCTGTGAGTGGGATCCAAAATCTCTTCTGCAGTGCTCCTGCAGACAGGTATGGAGTACACATCATACTCCAAGTTACCAGTTTTTACATGTGCAATTCTTTCCAGCACACTGAGGTTCCCAAAATATTAGGATTGCCTGTCATCATAATGCTTTCAGCCTTACACAACAATACTAACCACCCTGCATAGTAACAATTGTACTCGGTATTAAAATGAAACATTATGAGCTTTAATACTTCAAGACAATCACTGTACACTGAACTGTTTTATGTGGACAGTTTGAAGGAGATGACTTAACATTTAATGATGGTGTCAATCTATTATGTGTCATTCAGCTTAATTAGAACAAGGATGGAAAACATAAAATCTGAATGTTTGTTTTTATTTTCGAGTGAATTAAATATCTGACCAGTCAATGTACATAATTTCAATTTTCAAAATTGTGTAAGTCATGTTCACTGACTTGCAGTGATTCAAGCAGAGATGTTTATAGAAGAGTTGCCTCTAAACAAGTGGTGTAAATCTCTACAAGATTTATTGACTCAAAGTATATATAATTATTTGGTCTAACCTGTACTGGAATTCTCAGAATGCTTCCCAGCATGTCACCAATAGGAGCTCTCCACTGTCTGTGTTTTGCTTCCAGGCAGGAAGAGCTGACATGTCCTGCTGGGTCACATGTCCAGTTGTCCACCCCTGTTAAGTTCACTCAGGCATCCACAAAAGCAAACCAGCTGGACACTCCTGTGAGTGCCAGCCTGCTGCTGGAGCCAGTGGTGGACAGACCGAGCCCAAGTCCCAGCAGAGCGCACACTGGTGCTGTTTTACCACAGTCATGTAAGTCAACAGTGTCATCACATGCTTTCATCAACTTGTGTGTTTACTCACCTTAAAGCACAGATGGAGATTTTGGGGGGCCCATATAGCTCATTAACGAAACAAACAATTTATAATTTTTTTCTACAGTTTAAACATTACATTTCACACAGTTACCAGGTCAAAAGGAATTAGCCTGTCCCAGCATGCAGTGGGCAAAAGGCAGAGAAGATCATTTCTAGTACCATTTCCTTTAAAAATGGAGCTGCGTTGATGGAAAATTCTCTTAACGCCTGAAGATTTCTTTGACTTGACTCGTGATGATCAGGTGTCCAACAAGTGAAGTTTTGGTGTAAACACTGAATTTAAACACCAACAGGTGGAGCAGAGAAAGAAGAGGAGGAAGCTTAATTTTTATTTTTTAAATCTTATGATTTTTCCCCCTAGATTAGGTTATACAACTGTACAAATGGGTTTTTTGTAATAGTTTTGTGTTGGCTCCACTCCGCAGTGGTAGATGAGGTGTGGCAGGAGCAGACGCTGCTCAGGCTGTTAAACCTGGTGGAACTCCCCCTCTTGGAAGGGGTGCTTCAGTGCTCCCAGACACCATCGTCTCCCACTTCATCACACCTGTTGGCTTACGGTAGCCCCGACCTGATCTACAGCAGCAACTATCTGGACAGACAGATCCTCAAGGCGTTCAGGGACACTCAGTATGTTTGGCTTTTTTATGCCCTTTTCTAGGTGGCTGCTGCTCACAGTGCCTGAATAAAGCCACCTGTGTTATAAGTTATTGAAATATTAAACGTATAGAAAAAATATACGTTACTGCCTGAAAAAGTGAAGGAGAGTATAAAGGAATATTAATTAAAGGTGCATTAAAGCTGCAGTATGGCCAGTGTTGCTACCTTTGGGCAGAGCTACGCAGGCTGGATGTTTGTCCAGCAGCTGATAGTTTTATATTATATTTATATAGTCAATCTTTTTATTTTATGCTCAGTAAATGATCATAAAATATGATCTGATCATCTAGGTCACACATATAGACAAACACAATGTGCTTAAGATAAAATGCAAACAGTTATCTTTGTTTTTATTGAGCAGCCATTAAACATTCACAGTAAAAAAGTAATCAAACCCATGGATTTAATAAGTGGTCAAAGCGCCTTTGGCAGCATTAACCCCAAACAGCTGCTTCCTGTAGTTGTGGCTCAGACCTGCACAATGGTCAGGAGGAATCTTGGACCACCCTCACAGAGCTGCTTCAGGTCAGACGTATTCTTAGGATGTCTGGTGTGAATGGCTCTCTGAGCTCATTCCAGGGCGTCTCTGCTGGATGGACAGCTGGACTATGACTGGAGCGCTCCAGTCCTCTGTGGTGTGCTGCGCCATGATTAGATTGTTATTTATTTATTTTGCCAAGTACGGTTCACATCAATAGGTGCTTTTTGCGAATAACAAACTCAAAGTATTTCTCCTGATCTAACCTACACTGTCAGCATTTCAATGATATATTCAATATGGACAAAAACAGTACAATGATTTTAATACATTGTGAACTCTGAAGGCCTCATTTTAAGACATATTTATACAGAAACGTGTTGTAACTTTAAAGGGTTCACTTACTTTTTCTCTTCACTGTATCTTTATCACTAACTTGACAAATATTTTTTTAATTTTAATCGGTAACATTTTTCTTTTTAAATTCCTTCTCATATCTCAGGGAAGATGAATGGCTGCATGCAGCTTTGGACTGCTTGGACTTCCTCCCTGATCAGCCAGTGGTGGAGCTGAGCAGGGAGCTACAGCACTGTTTCCCTCTAAATCGGGAGAGATGTGACCAAGTCCCAGCTGGCAGCAGTGTCCAAGATGTGGGCAAGTGATGGGTGTCAGAGTGGGGGCACATCAGTCATCATTTGCGCTTGTTTGTCATAATAAGATGTTATAGTATTTAGTATATATTTTTTAAGTTTAATACATGCATTTGACTGGATTCAACTTGTGTGCACAATAAAACGGTCCCTTTCTGTATTTCTGACCCTAGTGCAGCCTGTGATGTCTGTGTCCGTTCCAGGCCACAGCAGCGATGAGCAGCCTCATCACTCCCACAGTAGTTTGGCCCGGTGCAAGCGGCTGCTGTATGAAACTCTGGTCAAACACTACAGCCACACAGAGAGACCTTCACTGCTTCCCCAGTGCATGACTGACATCTACACAGCCATCATTGACCTCCTGGGTAAGAACTAGAACTGTGGCTCAGACACTGTAGTTTGTTAAAATAAAACTTATGTTTGTCACTTACTTAGATTCACATTGTCCAGGTGTAAGTGAACAGAGTTGTGCAGTCATTATTTTTCTCTTCTCAACCAATCTGACTTCAGTATATATTTGTGTCCCCATACACCTTCTTGCCTTCTCAGTGAATGCGAAGTTGGGCGCCGCTCTCGAGGCTCTACAGCTATGCCTGAAGCTGCTGCCACACAGCTGCAGAGAAGAGCTGCGCAGGCTGCTTACATTCATGTCTTTGGCAACAAATCCACAAGGGATAAAACTGGACAAGGAGGTGAGAGACACACATAACTTGTGACTAAATCTTACACTGAAAATGCGTAATTCCAGTGTCCAAAGATATCATTTCTAGACACTGCAAGTCACAAATGTGGTGCAGTATTCTGTTATAGAGGTGAGAGACAAAAGGGGGAGACTTGCTGCCACTGTTGTACTGTTTTATTTTATTTTATTTATTTTTTAGTAATTTGACATTGATGTGTTGATGGTGCTGTAGATGGAGAACAGACTGGCAGTGAAGAGGTGCTTCACCAAGGCAGTTGTCCACAGCAAGGTGCTTTCCAAAGACAAGGTGGACCTGATGGTGGTCTTCATGCTCAGCAATGTAAAAGAAATCTTCAAGGTAGGGAATGCTGTCAAAATATATTTTGCCTCCTCAGATCTTTGGCCTGACTTGTTAGATAATCCACAGGTTATTTTAAAGCCTTACTGGCTGTAGCCTTTTAGTATTGTTCTTCCATTCAGAGGCAGTTTTTTTTTTTTTTAAAGAACGGTCAGAATTGAAGCAGCAGAGACCACGATTTAGTCTGCACTGTGGATTAAGCTCCAGAAACCATCCATCCTACATTTCAACTTGCCTGTAGCTATCAACAGGAGCTGGTAATATAGAAATCACACTTGCAACCAGTTAAAATGGAGAAAAGTTGACTCAACACTGAGCATGGAGAAAAGAAAGAGGATGAATAATTGTCTGAGGATTTGAGAACCACAATAGTGGAAAATCCTGGATAATCTCAAGGCTATAAGTCCATCTCCAGAGATCTGGCTGTTCCTGTGTCCACATTGCAGATGTTCAAGACGTTTACAGCCCATGGCGCTGTAGCTAATCTCCTTGGTCATGGATGAAAGAGAAAAACAGGTGACAGATTGCAATGAAGGATTGTTCCAATAGTGATAAAGAACCTCAATCAACTTCCAAGCAAATTCAAGTTGACCGACACAGGGTACAACAGTGTTAGTTCGCACTATCTGTCGCCATCTGAATGACAAGGGGCACTATGGTAGGAAACCCTGGGGGACGCCACTGCTAACACCGAGACGCAAAAAAGACAGACTGGAGTTTGCCAAAACTTACCTGAGGAAGCCACAGTCCTGTTAGATTTTATCCAAGTTCTTTTATTGAAAGCATGAGAAATGAAGACAGGAGAGGACTGTATAAAATCAGAAGGTTGAACCTGGGCACAGGTAAAGTCTTACAGCACTGAGATCAGAGAGACAGAGCTCATGCAGGAAATCCGTTCTCTGAACCCTGAGTTACGTTTTCTTATTACATTTATCTTCTTGGGCTAGGCCCGCCCTGGACAGAGGTACAACATTTCACACTTTGTAATCCTATTGGCCATTTGGCGTGACCAGGTCAACCCCTGCCTGCATCTGCTTGCTGAAATGTGATCTAAACCGTGTGTGTGTGTGAGAGTGTGAGTGAGTGAGTGTGATTCTCAGACGGCCACTTGATCAATGAACACCGAACAATGGGTTGTCTGTGCTGCAGGCCCCTCTCTGTGTGTGATGCTATTGCAGGACCTAGTGAGTATGCTAAACGGGCCAGGTGGTCATGTCAGGTTGTAGGCCCCCTGTCTCTGCAGGATGCCCCATGACAAAGAAGGACTTGGAATATGCTAAGCGGGTCTAGGTGAAGGTGCAAAACAGGCCAACAGGTCTTTGTTAAAATGTAAAATAGGCTATCTGGTTACTTGAAGATACAGACATCCTGTCTCTACAGAATTTGCAGCATGCAGTTCCAAAGTTTCACTTAGTAGAATACAGCAGTCATCAATACAGTTTTAATATGTATAAGCAAGGAAAATAAAGGTATGGAAGGTAACTAAAAGAAAATGAAGAACTGAAAAGTAACTTAAAGGAAACTAAAGTTATGAAAAGTAACTAAAGCTTATAAAGTAACTAGAGCCTATAAGAACCAAATCTTACAATTCCCCCTTTGGCATGATTTTATCTGTAGGAGCTGTCATGTCTGTGCAGATTCTCAGTCATCCAGGTCATAGTAAACTGAAAAAATTTAGAAAGGCTTGTGGATACCCTAAGTGGGCCTTCACCAAAGCAAGGAAGAGGCCCAACACCAACAGGGAGAAACCAGAAACAAGAGGGGATAACACTGTCATCCCTTATGTGGCTGGTTTATCAGAGAAGTTAAAAAGGATATTTCACAACCACAATATCCCAGTTAACTTTAAACCAGGGAACACCCTGTGGCAGAGACTGGTCCACCTGAAGGACAAAACACCCAGACTTAAACAGAGTGATGTGGTGTATGCAATTAGGTGTAGTCAGGAGTGTAACGACTTGTACATTGGTGAAACTAAGCAGCTGCTTCACAAACACATGGCCCAACACAGGAGGGCCAACTCCAGTGGACCAGAGTCAGCAGTCCACCTCCACCTGAAGGACAAAGCACATTCTTTTGAGGACAGTGAAGTCCAGATCTCTCCAGAGAACATCGCTGGTTTGAGAGAGGTGTTAAGGAAACTTATTTTTGTAAAAATAGAACACCCCTCACTAAATAGGGGTGGTGGACTAAGACACAACTTGTCTTCCATCTACAATCCTGTTTTGAGATCTCTGCCCAAACATGCCCACCAGGACAATAGGCGTCGGTCGACAGGGGAGGATTCAAAGACAGGTAACGACTCTCACCGATACTGGGCTATAACGACTCAGTCGTTAAGGGACATTGTTGGCCTTTAAAGGACTGAAACACCACCGAGGGGGGTAAATATCTTCGGCTCAACACCAGTCAGTCAGAACTGATGAAGCCTCTTGGATGAGAGGTGAAACGTCTT
>NW_018127945.1:1378191-1385664 GCF_001952655.1 Monopterus albus | reverse complement strand
GAAGCTATTTTTGTAAAAATAGAACACCCCTCACTAAATGGGGGTGGTGGACTAAGACACAACTTGTCTTCCATCTACAATCCTGTTTTGAGATCTCTGCCCAAACATGCCCACCAGGACAATAGGCGTCGGTCGACAGGGGAGGATTCAAAGACAGGTAATGACTCTCACCGATACTGGGCTGCAACGACTCAGTCGTTAAGGGACATTGTTGGCCTTCAAAGGACTGAAACCACACCGAGGGGGATAAATATCTTCGGCTCAACACCAGTCAGTCAGAACTGATGAAGCCTCTTGGATGAAAGGTGAAACGTCTTCGACCTAGAAATCTAAGTCCAGTTGATTTTTTTTCTAAGTTTTTTCAGTTTTCTGTAGGAGCTGGTTTCTTCACTGAGTTTGAGACGACTCTAACCTATTGGAAAAAGTCCCGTGTAGTCAGGCTTGCTGCCTCAGGGAGCCGTGATGTGTAGCTAACTGTCTGTGTTATGAGAATAACGGTGTCACCAGCTTACAGTCAGATAGATGAATCTAGGATCTCCTCTCAGCTACTGTATTTTTTGTAGGTGTGGTGCACAATACCTGGTATGGATCTTACTACCTTGTACTGGACCAGTTTTTTCTCTTAATCACCTTCAGTAGCACCCCCTCTCCAGATTTCATAGTTTTGATTTGCAGCTCCACTGGTCCTCCTGGAATAGAACTAGTACAAACAACTTCTTGTATGTTAGCATTTTATGTCATATACTCTTCCAAGGCTTGTTCAGCCTCTTAATCTGGACACTGGAAAGGTTTTAATTGTTAAATAATGTAAGGTTTTACACATGAATTCAAAAGGTCAGTGCTGTGGGAATTACAAATGTGCAGGAGTATTAATGGTAGACAATAAATCCTGTTCTTTCCAATTTCTTCCCTTTTTCCTCAGTTGTGCTTTAAGAGTGCCATTCTGTCTTCCTACTAACCTTGCAGGTTGTGGATGATATGCATGTTTCAGGTCTATGTGTAAAGTTTTGGACTAACAATGATATTGCACAGGGTACAACTTGAGTTCCATTGTCACTATATAATTTTCAGGTATTCCACATCTGGGGATTATTAGTTGTGGGAAACACTTCAATGTGTCTATTATTACCAGGCAGAATTTCTTTCCCTCCCACTTGTTTAATTTTATGGAGTCCATGCAGATGTGTTGAAATGGAAGTAGTGGTTTTGGAAACTGACCTCTTTTAGTTCATAAGTTTTCTCTTGCATTGTGGCAAGCCCATATTGTATGGTTAACATAAAAATTGTTGGAGTAGTTTGAAAATTTATATGCTGTAAACACTTTGTCTAGCATGGCTGTCCCTGTCCCTATCTATCTCCCCCTTTCTGAGACATGACTTTGTCCATGTCTCAAAAGTCCTTTTGGGAGAATGTCCTGTGGACAGATGAGACAAAAATAGAGCGTTTTGGTTGAGCACGTCATTCTACTGTTTTCAGAAAACAAAATGAACATGGGCCTTATAGTCAAACACAGTGAAGGTTCACTGATGTTTTGGGGTTGCTTTGCTGCTTCAGGCACTGGATGTCTTGACTGTGTGTACGGCATTATGAAATCTGAAGACTACCAATGAATTCTGGGTCACAATTTAGGGCCCAGTGTCAGAAAGCTGGGTCTCCATCAGAGGTCATGGGTCTTGCAGCAGAATACAAAAGAATTTGATTGCAACAGTTTTCTGGGAGAAGTGGTGCTTTATCTGACAGAAATCCAGGGGTGCCAGTATTTCTGTCCATGACTGTGCACAGTGTAGGCAACCTGTGGTAAAATAACACAAACTGCACACACTTCAAAAAGAACTGTGTGCTCAGTAGGACTGATGTAATAGACATTCTTCTGTTTTTATTACATGTATTTGCAGAAGTATACATATTGCACTTTATTTTAGTTAATTTTCAAAGTTTAAAATTTTTAACTAATTGTTTAAATTGAGTTGCAGAACATAATTTAGAGACAGTTAGCATGGATGTGTGCAAGGGTTTCAGTGAAATTAATAAATTGGAACCTGAAAAGGATGACGAATTCTCAGGTGTATTTTAATCTGAGAAACCATTTTCTGCCATTAGATCTTTGGCCACCAACACTTTAATCTCTTTGCTCCAGATACCAGGGGCTCTTCACAAAGGAGTGAGTGACAAGCTGGCCAGCCTTGCACAAGGGGAGCATCCTGATGTGACTGGTAAATGACAAATCAACACAAACATCAGTCTTCTTTAAATACCAGATTACTACTGTAAGACGGTGTACATTGTAGCATGGTACTGTACCTCACTTGGCTGTAGCTGTTACTGTATAGCTGCAGGTTTCACTTTAAAAACACTTTCACCCTGCGTTTGTTGTAGTAATAGTTGTGATTTTTTTCACTGCAGTACCACCAAGTGTCTAATAGTGATAAAAGATTTTATTTACATGGTGCTTTTAGAGGCATTCAAAGATGCTTTAAGTCTGGTTAGTATTTGTAGTTACAGATGTCTGAAAAACCAGTATTATTGTTTCTGTTATGGCTTATTAGGTAGTAGTAATAATAATAATACTGCTATATTGTTTCCAAAAGTCTGGTCTGGAATACAGAGGAAAAGCACAAGTGTCTTCAACATGCAGGATTTTTTTCACCATGGTATCTGTGTTGAATTTTGTACAGATGTGGATCATTGAAAGTTTTCCTGAAAGATGCTGTCACAGGTCAGGGTCAAAGTGTTTATCTGTCATATGCACAGTTAGGAAATGTGTTTCCCTGTACAATGAAATTCTTACTTTGCCGTCCACATGAATGCCACAAAATGCAAATGAAATATAAAGTAGATAAATAAGTAACACTAAATCTAAGGCACTTTAAGCAGCAAATGCTGTCACAGTCGATTATCATTGCATAACACTTAAAAAAACAAAAAATCACAGAACATTCGATAACTTCATTTAGTGAATTGAAAATGGCCAGCTGTGTCACATTTAAACACATGAGATTGTAATAATGGCAAATGGAGGTAGAGCAGGTTGTCTCCTAACCAGAAGGTTGGCGGGTCTGTTCCCAGCTTCTCTAGTCCACATGTCGAAGTGTCCGTGAGCAAGTCGCTGAACTTTAAGTCACTCCTGGTGATATCACCAGGGTGTGTGTGTGTGTGTGTGTGTGTGTGTGTGTGTGTGTGCACGCTTGGGAGTGCGACTGGGTGAATGGGCAAATGGTGTGAAAGCGCTTTGTGTGATGCAGTGCGCTATACAAGTATAAGTTCATTCACCTTCCATTCAGATAAACAATTTCACAGCATTTATATGGCAGTATCAGACCGGACCCTGGCCAAGAAATACGGCATTCGTAAACTGATGAGATTGTTACTGCTTCTTTGCAGTGTTAACAGAATAAATTGTTAAACATTATCCGGAGTTCCTTCCCTATTAACCCCTTTTTTCTTACATCCTTCAGGCTCTCCCATTTATCAACAGGCTTCCAGCAGGATTTGCACTGACTCTACAAAGAAGACCACCAACCAGGAGTTGTGGGCTCTGCTGAACAGCATCCATCTGGACACCAAGATCTCAGTCAAAGAGAGGAAGCGCCTGCTCCGACAGTTTAACCAGGCCCACCCAGAGATATTTAACCAGTACTTTGGTGATACTGCACTTAGTATGCTATAGATATATGAAAGCGGTGATAAAGGCACATAGCCTTGTGGAGCTAATGTCCTCTGTCAGTTTCAGCTGTTTTTGGTTGTTGCATTTGAGGTAACTATTTAGTCAGTTTACAAGCTAGCTTCCGTAAAAGAAATGCTTATCTGATGTATATGGGACTGCATGATTTCCTTTGTGTGTGTATTTGCTTTAATATTGAAGAAAATAAAACATACAGTACATGTGTATATACTTTTTCTTAAATATAGAACAAATGTTATATTCCTGTGATTAGGCTTGAATGTGTTTTTTCCTTTTAAAATTTTTTTTTTTTTTATGGCTGTGAGGGTGTAAACACAACACGTAACTGAATAAAGGAAGCAAAATTTGTGCAAAATAGAATGGCCCCTGCTTAAAAAATAAAAAAAAACAGGTGCTACAACAAAATGTTAAGATAATTGAGTATTTTCGCAGTTTATAGATATAATGTACATTTCCTGATGCATTCAATCTGTGTATATTTAATCTTGTCAAAATCTTGAAAAACAGTGATAGAATTTACTATTGTTAGTCACAAAAAAGTGTGGTCTTGTGAAAATTCTCTACTGAATTCTCCTGGACACTGGTGATTTGACAATTTATGAAGCTTTGAGTGCAATGTTTAGTTAACCCAGCTCAGTTTGGTCACAACCAGATTTAATTTTGATACATCATACTTCACTACATTTAAGGTAGGTAGGTAGGTACTTTATTGATCCCTCAATGGGGAAATTTCAGTGTTTCAGCAGCAATGGAGAACAAACAACATAACACCATGAGTAACAAACACCACCCACATATCTTGATAAACAAATTTCAGTACCTCAAGCAGCAATAGAGAACAGACAGCATAACACCATGAGAACAAGCACTGCACACACATCCTGATAAATAAATTCCAAGTACTCAAAAATAGACAGAATCAAGTATTTGAATAATCAAGAACAGAATTTACATATGTGCATATTAACCATGCATTTTACCCCAGGATTTGAGTATTGCAACTCAGTTGACTATTACATAGTCCCTCATACTTTCACCTAGCTTATCCCTGCAGTGATGTGTTGTACAGTCTGATTGCTGTGGGGAGGAACAACCTACGGTAACGCTCCTTCTTACACTGGGGATGTAACAGTCTTGCGCTAAAGGAACTGTTCAGAACCACCACTGTGTGGTGCAGGGGATGGGAGGGATCATGCATGATGGATGTTAGTTTTACCAGCATCCTTCTGTCCGCCACCTCTTCGATGGAAGCCAGGGGGCAGCCCAGGACAGACCCAGCTTTCTTAACCAGCTTGAGCCTCTTTCTGTCTCTGACCGTGCTACCTCCCACCCAGCCCACAACAGCGTAAAAAACAGCAGATGCCACCACAGTATCATAAAAAGTCTGAAGGAGTGCCCCCCACACACCAAAGGACCTCAGTCTTGTTAGGTATTTTTTAGTCAGATAGATATTGGTTAGATACTTGCTGTATTAGAAATGTTTAGTGGAGACAGGATGTCTAGATAGGCTGTTAAATGCTTAGTCATTCTCATGAGTTTCTTGCAGGGTGCATTATGGTCAAGGACAACTAGATAGAAAAAGTTTGATTGTCAGCAGGCAGGAGGATTATTGTTATTATTATGATATGTTTAGCCGTAATCTTAATCATAATATCTTCCTAGGCTTAATGTCAGGACATGTCCTTGAATGTCCTGTATGTTCTTAGATACACACCACATAATCAACACTCACACACATTGATTTTCTCCATGTTTGACTACTGCTACGGTCAGCTGTAAAGCTGGCATATCAGGTGATGCCACGGTTTGACGTCGCTGTGTAGAATGGGGTTAGCCCAAACCAGATATAATGTACAGGCCTGTTGGGTTCAGCGTCTTTCATTCTCTGTCTGCCTGCGCGCAGTATTGGAGGTGGAAGATGCCTGGACATGTAATGTTAATTTTACCTGTGATCCTTTGAATAAACCAGCACGGTTTTTTGTATCAACTTGGACCGCCTCACCATCTCTTTAGTCTTACTGGTGTTCAGGACCAGTCAATTTTCCTCACACCACTCCAAAAAGTCAGTAACAACCCCCCTGTAATCCCCCCCTCAGAGAACTTTTGTAGGTGACAGTGGTGGGAGTTGTACTTGAAGTCTGACGTGTAGAGGGTGAACAAAAAGGGGCAAAGCACCGTCCCCCAGGGCACCCCCGTGCTGCAGACCACCATATCCAACACACAGTCACGCAACCTGACAAACTGAGGTCTGTTTGTGAGGTAGTTAATGGTCCATGCGGACAGGTGTTGGTCCACACCTGCTCCCTCCAACTTCCCCCTCAGCAATGACGGCTGGATTGTGTTGAAAGCACTGGAGAAGTCAATGAACATGACCCTCACCATACTTCCGGGAGACTCCAGATGAGATAGGGCTTGATGCAACATGTAGATAATGGCATCATCAACCCCGATGCCAGGATGGTATGCAAACTGCAGCAGGTTGAGCGCCGAGCTCACCTGGGCACAGAGGTGGCTGAGGACAATCCTCTCCATGGTCTTCATCAGGTGGGAGGTCAGGGCAACGGGTCTGTAGTGGTTCGGCTCCTTAGGATGAAGTATTGTGGGAACCGGGACAACACAGGATGTCCTCCATTGGGGTGGGACTCTCTCCAGGCTAAGACTCAAGTTAAACATGTACAGGACACATACTGTATATTTAACTGCACTTCGTGTATTTGTTTCCTTTTAGAAATATGTTAAAGTACAGTGTAGTAATAAGACTGATAAAAATTCACAAGCTACCCAGCAGCATTTAAAGTAGACTAATTCACATTATACAGTCAGTACGGGAAGTTTTCAGACCCTTTCAAGTTTTCCACATTTTGTTATGTTTCAGCCTCATCGGGTACAGGAAAAATGCTGGAAAGTCTGAACAGGAGTTAGAACGATCTGGCAGCTTCTTAGTGTGGGGAAGCTGCCTATATGCAGTTGTAACCAGGTGTGAGTAATGAGAAGCAGGTGAAACCAATGTGGGTGGTGAGATAAAGTACCCGGAGTCAAGGTGAGCTGGGGACAGGAAGTAGTGTCAAAATAAAAGCATGAGACTGGAAGCAGGTGGGACAGAATCATGGAAATAAATTGATACTTACCTGTTCCAGATGTTCAGATGTCATCATCCACCCATCTCTTCCCCTCTCCTCTACCTGTTTATTTCTTTTTTGTTTTGTCATCCTTTCATATTACTTTTTGTTTCTCCTCTCCATTCTGTCTAAATGAATCAAACGTCAGACTTAATGGAATAATGTTTAAAAACTCAGTCAACTTGCGAGCTGATATCTTCATAACATCAACAACAACAACAACAATGGATAAATTGATACTTACCATGTCCATGAGAGGGCTCACACTTTATCATATGCTTTCTGTTTGGCCTTTGCCACCTCCCTCTTCATTCTACGCTGCAATTTCTTGTAATCCTGTCTACTGTCTTCAGTCCTTTCTATGTCCCACTTCTTTCTAGCTAGGTCAGAGGTCAAAGTGTTTATTTGTCATATGCACAGTTAGGAAACATGTTTCCCTGTACAATGAAATTCATATTTTGCCATCCACATGAATGCCACAAAATACAAGTGAAATATAAAGTAGATAAATAAGTAACACAAAATCTAAGGCACTTTAAGCAGCAAATGCAGCAATATAATAAAATATATAAGAATATAACAGAGAATGTATGCTGCATGGGAGCAGCATGTGCAGCAGTCAACAGTCAATGTGCAATTATGCATGTGCAAACTGAGAATGTAAACAGTACA
>NW_018127945.1:1366351-1376370 GCF_001952655.1 Monopterus albus | reverse complement strand
GTGATCATAAAACAACTGTGGACCCTCTTTGCTAAAGCTGTAAATCTAATGTGATTCAGTGTTTTAGTGAATCAGTCTCCCTTGATGTTAAACAGTGCCCCAGTTGGGTAACACAGCAAATACTGACCAAGAATTCAGTGAACACATAGAATGAGATACTCAACTAACTATGTTAACATAATTGTAACATACAAGTAAGCAAACTCATGCATGCTCTAAACTAAATCCTAATTATTCATTTTCTTAATATGATAGAATAATCATATGACACACAGTAAACAAACAAGTTAACTAATCAACAAACATAATGTTAATCTTCTACTAATTAAGTTTTTAATTCATAAAATATTAGAATCAACCTTAAAGTATGCCTTGTTAATAATTTTACCCAACACCACCCAAAGCCTGTCTCAACTTCTGTCTGAATTCCTCATGACATTATTCCTTTTTCAACTTCCACCACTTGGTCTTCTTTTCTGTCTTTCCTCTCATCTTCTTCCTGACCACCACAGTCATCCTACACACCACCATCTGATACTGTCTGGCTACACTTTCTCCTACCACCACTTTGCAGTCACTAATGTCTCTCAAATCACCCAGTCTACATAGAATGTAGTCTACCTGCATACTCCTACCTCCACTCTTATATGTAACTCTATGTTCTTCCCTCTTCTGGAAATAGGTGTTAACTACAGCCATCTCCATCCTCTTAGCAAAGTCCACCACCATCTGTCCTTCTAAGTTCCTTCCCTTAACACCAAACCTGCCCATCACCTCCTCTTCACCTTTGTTCCCTTCACCAACATGCCCGTTGAAGTCTGCCCCAATTACCACTCTCTCCCCTCTGGGAATACTCTCCATCACCTCATCTAACTCACTCCAGAATCTCTCCTTCACTTCTAACTCACACCCTACTTGTGGAGCATAACCACTGACTACATTCAACATTACCCCTTCAATTTCCAACTTCAAACTGATCACCCTGTCTGACATTCTTTTCACCTCTAAAACATTCCTCACAAACTCCTCCTTCAGGATCACTCCTACCCCACTTCTCTTCCTATCCAGACCATAACAACATATTTTGTACCCCCCTCCAATACTATGCACTTTGCTACCCTTCCACCTGGTCTCCTACACACACAGTATGTCTACCTTCCTTCTTTCTATCATGTCCGCCGGATCTCTATCTTTCCCTGTCACTGTCCCAATGTTAAGAGTCCATATTCTCAGACCTATACTCCTGCCTCCTCTGTCGACAAACCCTTCTGCCTTCTCTCGTTCTTTGACCAACAGTAGTCCAATGTCTGCCAGCACCCTGTAGGTCAACAGCACTGGTGGCGGTCGTTGTTAGCCCGGGCCTCGACCGATCTGATATGGAATTCACACTGATGATTTGCATGTTTAAATTTGACATGTTTTACATCAGATGCCCTCCCTGACACAACCCTCTCTATTTATCCAGGCTTGGGACTGGCACATACTGTAAGTCACTGTCTTGAAACCACTGTGGCTAAATTGTTCATGACTACTATACAAAATGTAATTAAAGCAAAAAAACTAAATTATATTTACATGTTCGAGATGCCCCTACCTGGAACCGACATCTTAACATGGTGGAGGGGTTTGAGTGTTTGAATGATCCTGGGAGCTACAGTGCCTTGCGAAAGTATTCGGCCCTCCTGAAACTTTGCGACCTTTTGCCACATTTCAGGCTTCAAACATAAAGATATAAAACTGTAATTTTTTGTGAAGAATCAACAACAAGTGGGACACAATCATGAAGTGGAACGAAATTTATTGGATATTTCAAACTTTTTTAACAAATAAAAAACTGAAAAATTGGGCGTGCAAAATTATTCAGCCCCCTTAAGTTAATACTTGGTAGCGCCACCTTTTGCTGCGATTACAGCTGTAAGTCACTTGGGGTATGTCTCTATCAGTTTTGCACATCGAGAGACTGAAATTTTTGCCCATGCCTCCTTGCAAAACAGCTCGAGCTCAGTGAGGTTGGATGGAGAGCATTTGTGAACAGCAGTTTTCAGTTCTTTCCACAGATTCTCGAGTGGATTCAGGTCTGGACTTTGACTTGGCCATTCTAACACCTGGATATGTTTATTTGTGAACCATTCCATTGTAGATTTTGCTTTATGTTTTGGATCATTGTCTTGTTGGAAGACAAATCTCCATCCCAGTCTCAGGTCTTTTGCAGACTCCATCAGGTTTCCTTCCAGAATGGTCCTGTATTTGGCTCCATCCATCTTCCCATCAATTTTAACCATCTTCCCTGTCCCTGCTGAAGAAAAGCAGGCCCAAACCAGGATGCTGCCACCACCATGTTTGACAATGGGGATGGTGTGTTCAGGGTGATGAGCTGTGTTGCTTTTACGCCAAACATAACGTTTTGCATTGTTGCCAAAAAGTTCGATTTTGGTTTCATCTGACCAGAGCACCTTCTTCCACATGTTTGGTGCGTCTCCCAGGTGGCTTGTGGCAAACTTTAAACAACACTTTTTATGGATATCTTTAAGAAATGGCTTTCTTCTTGCCACTCTTCCATAAAGGCCAGATTTGTGCAGTATACGACTGATTGTTGTCCTATGGACAGAGTCTCCCACCTCAGCTGTAGATCTCTGCAGTTCATCCAGAGTGATCATGGGCCTCTTGGCTGCATCTCTGATCAGTCTTCTCCTTGTATGAGCTGAAAGTTTAGAGGGACGGCCAGGTCTTGGTAGATTTGCAGTGGTCTGATACTCCTTCCATTTCAATATTATCACTTGCACAGTGCTCCTTGAGATGTTTAAAGCTTGGGAAATCTTTTTGTATCCAAATCCGGCTTTAAACTTCTCCACAACAGTATCTCGGACCTGCCTGGTGTGTTCCTTGTTCTTCATGATGCTCTCTGCGCTTTAAACAGACCTCTGAGACTATCACAGTGCAGGTGCATTTATACGGAGACTTGATTACACACAGGTGGATTCTATTTATCATCATTAGTCATTTAGGTCAACATTGGATCATTCAGAGATCCTCACTGAACTTCTGGAGAGAGTTTGCTGCACTGAAAGTAAAGGGGCTGAATAATTTTGCACGCCCAATTATTCAGTTTTTTATTTGTTAAAAAAGTTTGAAATATCCAATAAATTTCATTCCACTTCATGATTGTGTCCCACTTGTTGTTGATTCTTCACAAAAAATTACAGTTTTATATCTTTATGTTTGAAGCCTGAAATGTGGCAAAAGGTCGCAAAGTTCAAGGGGGCCGAATACTTTCGCAAGGCACTGTATGTTGTCAGGGGCTAAATGTCCCTGGTAGGTTCTCTCATGGCAAACAGGTCCTGGGTGACAGACCAGACAAAGCACGGTTCTTAGGCCACCTATGATGCCAGGACTCCACCATGGAGCCAGGCCGAGGGCAGGGGCTCGTGTGCAAGCGCCTGGTGGCCAGGCACATACCCATGGGACCTGGTCGAGCTCAGCCTGAAACCACAATGTGGAGCCACTCCTCGGTGGGCCCACCACCTGCTGGAGAGGTCATAGGGGGCTGGTGCATCGTGTTTTGGGCAGTAGCCTGGGCCGAGTCCCAGCTGACCCAAACCTCAGACACCAACTCTGGTTCTTGGGACTTGCAATGTCACCTCACTGGTGGGGAGGGAGGCTGAGCTGGTGCAGGAGGTTGAGAGATACCGTCTAGATATAGTCGGGCTCAATTCCACTCACAGCTCGGGTTCTGGAACCATTCTTCTTGACAAAGGGTGGGCCCTCCTCTATTCTGGCATTGCTCAGGGGAGAGGTGACGGGCTGGTGTGGGCTTGCTTATGGCCCCCAGCTCAGTTGTCAGGTGTTGGAGTTCACCCCGGTGGATGAGAGGTTTGTTTCCCTGTGCCTTTGGGTTGGGGAACGGTCTCTCACTGTTGTTTATGCTCATGCATCTAATAGCAGTGCAGAGTACCTGGCCTTTTTAGGGTCCCTGGGGGGCGTGTTGGATAGTGCTCCCATGGGGGACTCTGTCATTCTACTGGGGGACTTTAACGCCCACAGAATGTGGAATAGCCTCCCTGATCTGAACCCGAGTGGTGAGTTGTTACTGGATTTCTGTGCTAATCATGGTTTATCCATAACGAACACCATGTTCAAACATAGGGGTGTCCATCAGTGCACATGGCATCAGGACACCCTAGGTCGGAGGTTGATGATCGACTTTGTAGTTGTTTCCTCTGATCTTTGGCTATATGTTTTGGACACTCGGGTGAAGAGAGGGGCTGAGCTGTCAACTGATCACCACCTGGTGATGAGTTGGATTTGATGGCGGGGGAAAAAGCTGGACAGACTTGGCAGGCCCATGCGTATAGTGAGGGTTTGCTGGGAACGTCTGGTGGAAGCCCTGGTCAGAGAGGCCTTCAGCTCCCACCTCTGACAGAGCTTCAATTGTTGGGGTGGCTGCTGGGAGCTGTGGGCGTAAAGTCTCTGGGGCCTGTCACGGCTTTTGGTTGGCTTCAAAGAGATTCTGGAGAATTATCCGGCGGCTCAGGAGGGGGAAGCAGTGTTCTGCCAACCCTGTTTACAGTGGGGATGGTGTGCTGCTGACCTCAACTGAGGATGTTGTTGGCCGGTGGAAGGAGTACTTTAAAGATCTCCTCAATCCCCCCGACACGACTTTCATAAAGGAAGCCAGGGCTGGGGACTCGGGAGGGGACTTGCCCATTACTCTGGCTGAAGTTGTCGTGGTAGTTAAGGAACTCCTCTGTGGCAAGGCTCCGGGGGTGGATGGATGTTGTGGGGCTGTCTTGGCTGACACGCCTCTGCTGCATTGTGTGAAGCTCAGGGATGGTGCCCTTTTTAAGAAGGGGGACCAGAGAGTGTGTTCCAACTATAGGGGGATCACACTTCTCAGCCTCCCCAGGAAAGTCTATGCCAGGGTACTGGAGAGGAGAATCCGGCTGATAGTCGAACCTCGGATTCAGGAAGAACAATGCCAGCCATGGAACACTGGACCAGCTCTATACCCTCACTAGGGTGTTGGAGGGTTCATGGCCACTCTACATGTGTTTTGTGGATCTGTAGAAGGCATTCAACCGTTTCCTTTGTGGCATCCTGTGGGAGGTACTTCAGGACTATGGGGTGCAGGGCTCATTGTTACGGGCTGTCCGCTCCCTGTATGACCGGAGTAGGAGCTTGGTTCGCATTGCCGGCAGTAAGTCAGACCTGTTTCCAGTGCATGTTAGACTCCACCAAGGCTGCCCTTTGTCACTGATTCTGTTCATTATTTTTATGGACAGAATTTCTAGGCACAGCCAGGTAATGGAGGTTGTCTGTTTTGGTGGCTGCAGAATTTCGTCTCTGCTATTTGCGGAGGATGTGGTTCTGTTGGCTTCATCAGTTCAAGCCCTACAGTGTGCACTGAAGGGGTTTGCAGCTGAGTGTGAAGCGGCAGGGATGAGAATTAGCACCTCCAAATCTGAGGCTATGGTTCTCAGTTGGAAAAAGGTGGATTGCTCTCTCTGGGTTGGGGGCGGGTTGCTCCCTCAGGTGGAGGAGTTTAAGTATCTGACGGTCTTGTTCAAGAGTGAGGGAAAAATGGAGCCGCAGGTTGACAGACGGATCAGTGTGGTGTCCACAGTAATGCGGTCTCTGTACCGGTCCATTGTGATCCCATTTACCGGTTGATCTATGTTCCTACCCTCACCTATCGCTATGAACTTTGGATCATGACCGAAAGAATGAGATCACGGATACAAGCGGCAGAAATGAGTTTCCTCTGGAGATTGGCTGGGCGCACCCTTAGGGATAGGGTGCGGAGCTCAGTCACCCGTGTGGAGCACAGAGTAGAGCTGCTGCTCCTCCATTCTGTTGAGCGGAACCAGTTGAGGTGCCTTAGGGGAACTTGTTTAGGATGCCCCCTTTTCCTACAGATCCTCCTTTTTTTTTCTTCTTCTTTTTGCACCGTGACAGCTGATTAATTTTTCCATGGGGAGGTATTCCGGGCATGTCCCTACGGGAGAAGGCCTCGGGGCAGACCCAGGTCACTCCTGGACAGACTATGTCTCTCGGCTGGCCGAGGAACACCTTGGGGTTCCTCCTGAGGAGCTAGAGAAGGTGTGTGGGGAGAGAGAAGTCTGGGAGGCTCTGCTCAGGCTACTGCTCCCGTGACCCGGTCCCAGATGAAGTGGATGAAGATGGATGGATGGATGTTCGAGATGTTCAGCAACCAGCCAGTGACGCCACCACTGTGGGTAGTGATCAGCTCATCGCTGCTGGATTCACCACAGCACAGTACCCATTTGTTTTAACTGCTTGAGGCCAGTGTGTCTGCCACATGTGATGTGTTGCTGGTTAACTAGCGGATTAACAACCCATGATGAGTCAGAGCTACTCTACTGGTTGGAATTAATTTCACTGCTGTGGGACTGTATGTGGTCACGTGGGGGAAGACGCAGCAACCACTGGTTGGATTTACCAACCATATAGCGATGGTGGTATAGTGGTGAGCATAGCTGCCTCCCAAGCAGTTGACCTGGGTTTGATTTCTGGCCATCGCAGCATTGTGCTTTTTTTTAATTAAAGGGTGTCTTTGTGGCACATTCGGTTAGCGCTTTCAACTTTTAACTACAAGGTTGGTGGTTCGAGCCCATCCAGGGATAAGTAGGTCTTGGGTGTCCTTGGGCAAGACACTGAACCCTAAGTTGATGCTGCAAATGGCTGTTTCGGTTCTGTACCGGAAACAAATTCCTTGTGTGAGTAACTTACTTTGCCAAATGAAGTGATTATCATGAGAACTTTAAAATATTATTTTTGACTTCCACAAAAATATTTGAAATGTTCTTATATCTGCTCAAAGCTACATTTTAGCATGTATAGGCCATTTAGGAACAGTGTCTATATTGCATATAAATGCTAAATAAGTGGCTGAAATAATCTGCAATGTTGAAATTAATGCCTTTTATTTTTCACACAACACTTACAGTGCCTTGCGAAAGTATTCGGCCCCCTTGAACTTTGCGACCTTTTGCCACATTTCAGGCTTCAAACATAAAGATATAAAACTGTAATTTTTTGTGAAGAATCAACAACAAGTGGGACACAATCATGAAGTGGAACCAACTGGCCGTGCAAAATTATTCTCTGGATCTCATTCATAGTGACCCTTGGGTTCTTGGTCACCGGTCCTTCATCCCCGATTACTCTGCTTGGCTGGGCGACTAGATCTGTGAAGACTGGTGGTGGTTCCAGATCTCTTTCATTTGAGAATGATGGAGGTCATTGTGCTCTTGGTCACTTTCAATAAAGCAAAAATTTTCTTGTATCCGTCCCCAGATCTGTTTTGACACAATCCTGTCTCGCAGGTCTGTGGACAGTTTTCTCTACCTCATGGCTTTGTTTTAACTATGACAAACACCATCAGCTATGAGACCTTATAACGGATGTGTGCCTTTCCTTATTATATCCAGTGCATTAAATTAGGCACAGGTGAATTCTAATCAAGCTGTAGATGTATCTCAACAACCATTGATGGGAGCAGGATGCACCAGAGTTCATTTGCAAGTGCCATAACAAAGGGTTTGAATATTTGTGTAAATTTCAGTCTTTTATTTTTAGTAAATTTACAAAACACTCCAAAAACCTGTTTTAAAGATGAGCATGAAACATAACAAAATGTGGAACACTTGAAAGCATCTGAATACTTTCCTTACTGACTGCAAACATGTTAGGTAGTTAACTTTAGCTTTACCAGCTGCAGCATTAAAGTGGTGATCACAATAATAATCAAATCCATTTTGCACAAGTACTTTTGGCAATTCAGCAATGTTTTAATGGTAATATCTTTGTATTTTCCCAAATCCAATGGAATATGGGGAAAAGAAAGTTGTTTCTTAGTACATTTTATTGACCAAACAGTGAGGATGCAGTTGCGGTACCACCACACGGCCAATTATTGTTCTTGTCCCAGTAGTGTGACTGATCTAGTGGTTGATGTATTACTGTAGTCAAGTGGATACTCCTTTAGAGCAGATGAAAAGGAGTAGTAGAATGACAGAGTCCCCCATGGGAGCACTATCCAACACGCCCCCCAGGGACCCTAAAAAGCCTTCAGATGATTCCCCAGAGGTTTTCTAGCACTTTATGTTCTAGAATAATAAGAAATGTATGTGTGTGTGTGCGTGCGTTACTCTGTGGACAAACTTTTGTTCGATTCCATCACTGTGAGGATACTGATGTGTATGCTGGAGGGAGGGGACTACAAGCCCCACCCAATACCGGAAGAATAGCTTGGTTAGCGGCAACCCATCAGAGGGCTGCGACGTAAATAAGCTCGAGTTTTCAATGTTTAAACAATGCCTTTTTCCTGTTGAAGACGGTTTCTGGCGGAGGTGAAGTTCTGAATAAATTTGTAACAGCCACGGTTTCGCTATAACCGAGTTATGAAGAATTAGCTGTGTCATAAGGCGTTGTTGTTGTTGACACAGGATTGTATTCACGCTGGCTCAAGCTAACGTTAGATAAGCTGAGCTCCACAGCCAACTAACACGTCTCTTTTCTCGGAGCTGCCGTTTATAAGGTTAGTATCGTTACCGTCTATAAGGCTGTGAATACAGCCACATACCATGGGGTTTTGCTTTGTTTCCCTCTGTCGTGTGGACCACCGCAGACTTAACATGGCACTGGCACACTGGCCTCTCTCCCCCCTCCTCTACTTGCGTAGGTGATGTCATCTGGAGATAACAACAACAAACCTGCATTTGTTCTTCTGTTTGTGCAATGACATAAAACCCATCACTTTACAAATACTGTTCACTGATGTGGCAATACTGCATGTCCAGCTAGAAAAAAATAATTGGCACAACTGTTATATAGCATGTCATTTCACTCATTGAGCATTAGACTGTCTCAGCACTTTAAAGCATTTGAAGTCACTGCAGTTAACAGCTTGAACCTGTCTTCTGTTATCCTGCAGACTAACATGTCAAAGGAGGCAGACCACCTTGAAAGTGGAGGAGATAAGGAGTCGGACGAGGACAGGGTGCAGAATGCTCCTGAGGAGATGGTGAGGAAGAGGGTTCGGGCAAATACCCCAAGCCCACACGAAGGGAATACTCCACAAGGTGAGGAACAGGCTATTTGATTTGATTTATTCATTCAAGCATGTAAAACAGTTGATATGTCAACACATGTAATTTCACACATATCCCACAATAATAATCCATTATCAATTTGCTTATACCTAGTACATGCTTGAACGGAGTAGGAAGAAGTCAGACTTATCTTGTCCTACCCCATGACATCATTTTACAACTTTTAAATCCTAAGCAATATCTCTAGATAAATAATTATCCTCTACACCACACAAATAATATACTACAGAATTATTACAGAGTGTTAACATTCTACATAATTACATTCATAGATAATTATCTTCTACATCACACAAGTAATATACTAAAGAATTATTACAGAGATCTAAGCTTAAGTAGATGCACTAACATATTTTTTGCCATGGGGATGGGATTTGCAAAGGTCATTCAAACAAGAACTGAACTAATGACCTTGAAAAGTGATAGGTAAACAAGCAGCTCTCTAATAAAATATCACATTTCAACTGCTTGTTTTCACAGAAGTCAGCATGTTGCTATAGGAGAAAAATTTAGCATTAGCTTAACTGACTTAACAGACTTGGTAACTTGTTACTGGACAGAGGGCATCCTTTAAACACTCTGAGGGTCTTGGATGTATAAAGTCTTATGGCTGTACTCTGGCTGACCTTTATGCTACATTCTCAAGGCTCCACTCTATATTTATCATATCAACAGCAGAGGGAAACTCTTTCCATGCTGCTCTCAAATGACATTGTGGGAAACAAATCTTGGGTCAGCGCTGGAGTTAAGGTATATTTTGGACACAGAGGAAAAGAGTGACACAAGTGTTTTGCTTTAGGTTTCAATGGGATGAGCTAAGGCAAGTGCAACATCTTACATCTTTACATCTTTATTCCAAGTGCTAAAAACTTCAGTAACTGCTATTTT
>NW_018127945.1:1361765-1363881 GCF_001952655.1 Monopterus albus | reverse complement strand
AATTTTTCAGTTTTTTATTTGTTAAAAAAGTTTGACATATCCAATAAATTTCGTTCCACTTCATGATTGTGTCCCACTTGTTGTTGATTCTTCACAAAAAATTACAGTTTTATATCTTTATGTTTGAAGCCTGAAATGTGGCAAAAGGTCGCAAAGTTCAAGGGGGCCGAATACTTTCGCAAGGCACTGTATATGACAATAAACCTTTGACCTTGACCTGACCATTTATACATACAGATACAGAGAGGGCTTTTAGTTATTCTGGATGTTTTAGAGGTGGGAATGGACATGACAGTGTCCTACTGATTAGGGTGACCCCAGGTCTTTTCTGCCTCTGCTGACCTGTGTTATTAGAGGCTGTACACCCATAAACCTCTGAGTGTTTTGGCGTCAGCTCTGAAATAAGCAGAAAGGATTTTCTACATATGTGAGAATCTCCTCAAAGAGAAACTGTCAAGATGACCAGCCTCCTGGATTATCATAGAGGTTAAGTTGTAGGTGGAGTGTTTTATTCTTAGGTTAACTTTCAGCATGATTCCGAGGAGTAATTCTGAGATGCTTGATAAATACAGGGCCTGGACCTGTGGTGCAAAAGTGTCACATTCTGGGATTCAGCTGGGGTCCAGTCTTATCACCTTATCACTAACTCAGTTCCTTTGAATCTCTTCCCCAGTTCCTTATTAACACAAATATGGACTTGGACTGGAACACAAACAAGCTTCCTTTTGTGTGAAGGGAAGAAACATAAATGATCTCATGAGTGTAAACAAGAATCTCACAAACATTTTTCTTTAGGGGTTAGCAAGTAAGCTCTGGCTGCAGTGGTGGGATGTCGTAACTCTTCTCCCACTCCTGTAATTCTCATATTGTCATCCCACTCCAACCTGACAGTTAATAAGAACAAGTGTGGTGTCGTGGGCATTGTGTACATCCAAAGACAAAGCAACTTGCAGAGTTAGTCAGGCTGCTGAATTTCACTTCAGGCAATGTCCAGTAGGTGAAAACTCAGCTTTTGTGTTACATTTTTGTGGTGTACAGCCGTGCTGAGCTGCTCCCAAGTCAGCACAGCTTTGTTTCCACTGCACTATAAAACACACTGCTTATCTTCCATATCTTGATCACATGGAGGTAGTGGCAGCTGCTGGGAAGCAACACAACTCATGGTGTCAGTGTGGTGTTGCTATACAAAGCCCGTGGTGCTAGGCTTCATTTTAACCCCTCATCAGAAGACCAAGTTGAGAGACTCCATTTTCAAATATTGCTGCAATGAAATAATAGATCAGTGCCAAATGTGTAAGCACTTTCCCTCAACGCAGCACTTCAGCCAATCACGTGTCTCAATGAGCTGGCTCTTGGCAGAAGCAGGGCCAGTTAGAAACTGATGGAAGCGGAGGACAACCTGTGTCTCTTCTTTTTCTTCTTTCGGCTGTTCCCATTAGGGGTCGCCACAGCGAATCATCTGTTTCCACCTAACTCTATCCTCGGCATCCTCTACTCTCACCCCAATTAACTTCATGTTCTCTTTTAGCACATCCATATATCTCTTCTTTGGCCTTCCTCTTGACCTCTTGCCTGGCAGCTCCATCTCCAACATCCTTCTACCAATATAACCACTATCCCTCCTCTGCACATGTCCAAACCATCTCAATCTGGCCTCTCTGACCTTGTCCCCAAAACAGCCACCTGAGCTGTCCCTCTGATGTGCTCATTCCTAATCCTGTCCATCCTGGTCCCTCCTAAAGAGAACCTCAACATCCTCATCCCTGCTACCTCCATCTCTGCCTCTTGTCTTTTCCTCACTGCTACAGTCTCTAACCCATACAGCATAGCTGGTCTCACTACTGTCTTGTACACCTTTCCTTTGATTCTTGCTGACACTCTTCTGTCACACAACACTCCTGACACCTTTCTCCACCCACTCCAACACGCCTGCACTCGCCTCTTCACCTCTTTCCCACACTCCCCATCACACTGAACTGTTGACCCCAAATACTTAAACTCCTGCACCTTCTTGACCTCAGCCCCCTGTAACCTCACTGTTCCACTTCCCTCCCTCTCGTTCATACACATGTATTCCGTCTTACTACGACTGACTTTCATTCCTCTTCTTTCCAGA
>NW_018127945.1:1342941-1361428 GCF_001952655.1 Monopterus albus | reverse complement strand
TGAAGCCATACTGCTGCTCACAGATATCCACTTCCTTTCTTATCCTAGCTTCCACTGCTCTTTCCCATAGCTTCATTGTGTGGCTCATCAACTTTATACCTCTGTAGTTGCTACAACTCTGCACATCACCCTTGTTCTTAAAGATCGGCACTCGTACACTTCTCCTCCATTCCTCAGGCATCTTCTCACTCTCTAAAATCCTGTTGAACAAACTAGATAGAAACTCCACTGCTGTCTCTCCTAGACACTTCCACACCTCTACAGGTATGTCATCTGGACCAACAGCCTTTCCACTCTTCATTCTCCTCAGAGCCTTCCTCACCTCATCCTTTCTAATCTTTGCTACTTCCTACTTCCTACCTAATATTCACCTCTTCCCCCTTCTTTCCCTCTCATTTTCCTCATTCATCAAAATACTCCTTCCATCTCACTTGTTAGCACCTTTCCATCTCGGTCTTTAATCGCCCTTATCTGTTGCACATCCTTTCCATCTCTATCTCTCAGTCTTGCTAATCTGTCCTTCTCACCTTCCCTCGTGTCTAGCCTGGCATACAAGTCATCATACACTTTCTGTTTCTCCGTTCAATTTCCAACTTCAAACTGATCACCCTGTCTGACACTCTTTTCACCTCTAAAACATTCCTCATGAGCTCCTCCTTCAGGATCACTCCTACCTCATTTCTCTTCCTGTCCACACCATAATAAAACAGTTTGTATCCCCATCCAATGCTACACGCTTTGCTACCCTTCCACCTGGTCTCCTGCACACACAGTCTATCTACCTTCCTTCTCTCTATCATGTCCGCCAGCTCTCTACTTTTCCCTGTCACTGTCCCAATGTTAAGGGGTCCATATTCTCAGACCTATACTCCTGCCTCCTCTGTCGACAAACCCTTCTGCCTTCTCTCGTTCTTTGACCAACAGTAGTCCAATGTCTGCCAGCACCCTGTAGGTCAACAGCAAGAATATAGATTTTACCTTAAGGCAGGTATGTTTAGCAGTGTGATTTGTGGGTATTCTGAAAGCAGGATGACAGGAGGGGATTAGCACATCTTGTTTTTGGTACTGTATGTGCCTGCTTGCATTACATTCACACTAAACCCGCTTGTTGGTCAAGGTCAAAGTGTTTATTTTGTCATATGCACAGTTAGGAAATGTGTTTCCCTGTACAATGAAATTCTTACTTTGTTGTCCACATGAATGCCACAAAAATACAAGTGAAATATAAAGTAGATAAATAAGTAACACAAAATCTAAGGCACTTTAAGCAGCAAATGCAGGAATATAATAAAAATATATAAGAATATAATAGAGAATGTATGCTGCATGGGAGCAGCATGTGCAGCAGTCAACAGGGAAGAGATAATGCACTCTGTTTACAAACAAATTGACAGTGTTCCTAACCTAAAAGAAACTTCCTCTTTCTGCCTATTGGAATTACTGTAAGTATAAACTGATGTGGGCATTCTCTTTGAAATCAAAGTATCTTTTTAAGATGGATTTTTCCCTTCCTCACAGCCAGCCCCCCCAGATTTGTCTCTGTGGAGGAGCTGATGGAGACGGCTAAAGGAGTCACTAACATGGCTTTGGCTTATGAAATAATGGTCAACCAAGATTTTCAAGTTAAACCTGCGGAGCTTCCTGAAGGAAGGTGAGCATTTGATTTGATACTATAACTGTCACTTGAGTTTTTATCTTTATGTGACTTCTTTGATTTTGTAAAATTAACAATGGGTCATTTGCCCCTATACAGTTTGGAACGCAGAGTGAAGGAGATCATGCACAAAGCATTCTGGGATTGTTTGGAAGCGCAATTGAAGGAGGATCCACCGTCGTACAACCATGCCATCAAACTACTTGCTGAGATTAAAGAGGTGATGAAGGGGGGTCTTCACCATAGTTAGGCATTCAAGACTGTCCTTCTGTCCCACTTTCATCCCTGCCTACTTTCACTCATTTTGTCTTTCTTTTCTTGCCTGTCTTCAATCATCCTCTTTTCTCTGCTCCTCCAGACACTACTGTCCTTCTTGCTCCCGGGCCATGGTCGTCTGCGTTCCCATATTGAGGAAGTTCTGGACTTGCCCCTAATCCAGCTCCAGGCTGAAAATGGAGCTCTTGACATCAGTGGACTGTCCCAGTTCATCATTGGAATGATGGGCTCATTGTGCGCCCCCTGCAGAGACGAGGATATCACTAGGCTAAAGGAGATCACCGATATTGTGCCTCTGCTCAAGTAAGCCAAGAGATGAGAGGGACTATATTAGTGCCGCATGTTCCGGGCCTTAGGATATTTTTAGTTTGTAATTTTAATGCAGTGCAGGGTGCTCTGGACTGACATTAACCTAGTGGGTGGTAAGAGACTGAGCAAGCAAGACCCCATTTGTAATGTAGACTTAATGAGAAATCAATTAGAATTTGAACTGCTGCTCAGTGAGACATTTTAAAGAGTGCAATTTCATTATAATTGCTATATGCAGAGGTGGAAAGTAACTAATTATTTTTACTGAAGTACTGTAGTTAAGTACAATTTTGAGATATCATTATTTTACTGAGTATTTTCATTTTCTGCTACTTAATACTTTTCTATATTTCAGATAAAATACTTTACTTTGTACTCACTACATTTACTTGATATCTTTAGTTACTAGTTACTTTTCAGAAAGAGGTTAATAACAGTATAATCAAAAGATGTATTGATCCTTGGTGTGAAATTCACAAGCTATCCAGCAGTAATTTAAATTATAAGCATATAAGACAGTTAAAATTAGCTCTATCTTTACTAACTGCAACATTAATTGTGATGTACATAATACTGCATATAATCAAATAATATGATGTACATCAGTATAAACTGTACCAATTTGCATAATGAATACTTTTACTTTTTGTACTATATTTATATCTGCTAATGCTTTGGTACTTTCACTTAAGTAATAGTATGGATAACAGAGTATTTTGCACTGTGGTATTGCTGCATTTACTTAAGTAAACAATTTGAGGTCTTTTTCCACCACTGGTTCTATGTATATTTTCCCAGCTTCCTTCTATCTCTATCATTCTCTGTTCTTCTGCCTCAAAGGGCAATATTCTCTGTTCTGGACCTGATGAAGGTGGACATGGCTAACTTTGCCCTGACCAGCATCAGGCCTCATTTGATGCAGCAGTCTGCTGAGTATGAGAGGAACAAGTTCCAGGAGTTTCTGGATAAACAACCTAGTAAGTTGCTCAAGTGGTCAATTGTAGTGACAAACTCACACAAAGTCTCGTCCACCTATGGAGCTTCTCCATGCTCCACAGTGTTTTAGCCTCTTTCAGCTAAAATGCTAAATTAACATGACGCCAAACAAATGCTAATGCTTGATGTTAAAGAATCAGGTGTTTACAAATGGTGTTGCAAAAAATATATAAATACAAATAAAAATGAAAAACAAACAAATAAATAAATAATGCAGCTTTAATTAAGCAGCATACATTTCCATGGTTGTGCTTTTTATGTTCTTTGGTGTTAAATGATTGGTAGATTCAGTTTTCTTTCAAAGTTATTCAAGCATAACTGATGAGTGTGCATAACACTTGTAACAGAATCTGAAATGTGAAGAATGTTTTATATTGTAAATTGATTATCTTGGTTTTGGACCTGGTGCCTTTCTGTGCAGAGTTTGCATGTTCTCCCCGTGCTTGCGTGGGTTCTCTCCGGGTGCTCTGATTTCCTCCCACAGTCCAAAGACATGCAGCATAGATTGATTGGTGTCTCTAAATTGCCCATAGGAGTGATTGTGTGTATGAGTGGTTGTTTGTCTGTGTGTTAGCCCTGCAATGGACTGGCGACCTGTCCAGGGTGTACCCCGCCTCTCGCCCGCAGCTGGCTGAGATTGGCTCCAGCCCCCCGTGACCCCGTTTGGGACTAAGCAGTTTAGTAAATGGATGGATGGATGGTTTGGGACTTTGAAAAATATTAATGGGCTTAATTTCACCATTTGACACACCAACCAATTACTTGATTAATCAGAAAAATAATTGTTGCAGGCAGCACTAAAGTACAGTACAGTCTGGTTTATGCTCTATACAATATGCAAAACATGCAGAAAACTGTCTTAAAATGCATTAATCAAATTGGAAAAGCAACTGTGAATAGTTATGGGTAATGATGTAAAGAATAAAAGGTTCCTTTGCTCTTTAGATGCCTTAGACTACACTAAGAAGTGGCTTGAGGACACAGTGAAATGCCTGAGAGAGGCTGGAACGGATGGCTCTGGTGCTGCCTCATCTGATCCTTCCTCACCCCTCCCACTCAGTGTCCATAATCATGCCTACCTACGCCTGTTGAAGTGGGACCATGCCTCAGACCCATTCCCAGAGGTACAGAGGTCATTAGGTCTCTGTGATTTTTTTTTTCATCTCTTGTGTTTGCATCAAAATGTTCCTCTTCTTCTTGTTTGTATAGACAGTGTTGATGGATCAGGTTCGGTTCCAGGAGATGCAGCAGGAGGCTGATCAGTTAGTTCTGCTCTCCTCTGTGCTCCTCATAGTCTACACCACGACAGGGGAGGCCATCTCCGGCCTGCCAGGGCTGATGGAGACTCTTAAAACCATTGTCAACGTCATGCTTGCAGACATGCACACACTGTGAGTACAAAAATCTTTGAATTTATTACATTTCTGACCACTCCCACAGACTGGTTTTAATACAGTGAAGCCTCTATATGAATAATCAGTGCAGGATTACAGTCAGGGTGGAGTGGCTTCAGTGTGATTTAGCCATTTGATTGGGGATCTTTAAGCTTTTAAAAGGAACTTTTTAAGCACAAGTTTCACATCTCTTAGCCAAGTTGTGTTGCTACATTACATATTTTTTTCTTACTGATCCTAAGGTCTTTCAGTGCAGAGGAGGCCTTAGCAACCATCGGGGAAAAACTGTGTGTTGAGCTGAGTCAGTGTCTAAGCCAGCATGGCTACTCTCCATTCTCTGCTGACCGCAAGAGCACCCTGAAGGGACAAATCTCTGCTACCATCCAGCCAGACAACACGGTTCGAAAGCTGATGGGTAGGAACACTGACATCTATGATGACTTTAGGTGAATCCCAATTCCCTTATTTTATTGTACCTCGGTCCTTGAGCCTCGCTCAACCCGGAAGTCATTCCAGTCCGCCATGATGAAGGACGTTCCAGAGCTCTTATTTCTGCTCTGAAGAGTGAGAACTGAGGAACGAGGAGGCTCCCTGGAAGAGCTATAACCAAGGATATATAAGTGCAACCTTTGCAGAAATCTACACATTGACACCCCACCCTATCTGAAATTAGTATCTCATTGAATCTTGGTGCCTTCAGTCCACATGTCGAAGTGTCCTTGGGCAAGACACTGAACCCCCAAGTTGCCCCCGATGGTTAGAGCCATCAGTTGAGTTGGCGCTGCAGATGGCTGCCTCGGTTCTGTACCGGAAACAATTTCCTTGTGTGTAACATACTTGGCCAATAAAGGTGATTATCCTTATTATCGGACAATTCACACAAAGGATCAGAGTAGACGTCTCACGTCAGTTAAAACATGCTTCCTCGTTCCTCTCTCCTTGCAGTCTGTCCTTGCATCTTAAGTGGGTGGGAGTAAGATGCAAGGAAAAGAGGGAAAGTGAGAGAAATATGGATGCAATTAGGGGAATTGGGATTCACTTTTAGAGTTAGAAGCACAGCCAGCAGCATGTGATCGACTGTGTGGTCTGTGTACATACATATGTGGCAGTGACACAGAATTCTTCTCCTGTCAGATTCTCGGGTTCAGGCCTACCTCCTGGCTTGCCTGGAGTCCAGTCAACATAGGACCCCTCCTCCTCTTCCCGGAGGTCTGGCTCCAGTCAGCAGGGAGCTGAAGGAGCTTGCCGTTCGCTTCAGTCGTCTTGTCAACTTCAACAAGCTGGTCTTCTCCCCGTTCTACCAAAAGATTCTCCAGAAAATAGTGACAGCAGGAGAGAGTTCAGGCACAGAGACATAAACACTATAGTGTAGAGTAAAAGTGATGCAGAGAGTGGTCTATAGTTTTACAGTTTCCCCTCACTAGGAATGGTTAGGAATTAGAGAAATAGTTTAGGAAGCTGATCTGTAACGACTGACATAACCAAAAAAAAACAAAAACAAACAATTGCTGCCATCTCAGTTGCACTAATTCACAGTGACGCTTATTTAATTAATGTCCAGCCTCATAATTGCGATCTCACAATAGTCATCTTGCATAAACGGAGGTATTAAATAAAATAGTTTGTTACTCGAGATGTGCAGAGTATAGACATGTAGTATTTGTTTCTAGAAAAAAACTGACTAGGTACAGTAAAATTAACAAAACTAAGATATAATTAAAGATTAAGTCAACAAGAAAAGGATCAGGGTCTTTATTTATCAAGTGTCTGAGAGAAGGAAATGAGAATGAAACATATTTGTCCTGTTTTTAGACCTAGATATGTACATTTCAATGTCCCTAACCCAAGAAGAGGCCAGCATTCAGGCAGAGACATGTGGGCACATTCCATGGAAGAAGGGAAAACTGGGGAACACTTGGTGGCAATGAGCTTCTTAAAGGAATGGTTTGACATTTTGGGGAATTATTAGCTTATTAAGAACTACATGAGAAGATCAATGTCATTGGTACATACACAGCCAGCTATGGATTATCTTAGCACAGGGACTGCCAAAGGGAAAATGGCTAGCTTCGATTAGTCCAAAGGTTACAAAGTCAACCCACCATCACATTCAAGGCTCACAAATGAATATGATATCTCATTTGCTTACTCTGCAACAACTGAAGTACAAAAATAAATTTTGTGACTCATCTTGTGTGGGATGCAAAGGAGAACATACGAAGTCTCTGCAGAAATTACAACCAGCTGCTGGATTGCTCAGCAGCATCTACAGTAATACATAGGTACAGTAATATGTGCAGATTAATTCATTTCTCATGCACACAAGTTTGCAAACATTGTAACTGAAAGGGGTTTAGCATTCCCTCAACACATCTCCTTCAACAGAATGTGTGTGTGTCTCAGCCTGAATCTCAACTTCTGACTTGTCACCTTTAACTGAGATTTTTAAGGTTAAGGACACTGATAAACTTTGGACAGGACCAGAATGGCTGTGCTAATTGATGCCTGGCTGTAGCCTCATATTTAGTGCACAGTGATATTGATTTTTTTCCACATATAAACATCAGCAAAAAAGCAAATAAGTGTATTTCCCAAAATGTTTAACAGCCCATAGTTTAAAATTCTGTGACCTTTGGCCTGAATGTCGAAAGCCTCACCGAGGGTCTGACTCTTTGTAGTGGCTCAAAAGGAATTTAAAGATTTGCAGAGCAACAGGGGGCTCAAGCATATGCAGTGTCTAAATGTTATCACTAAATTCAAAAAGTCGTTCAAAAAATGAGTAGTGTCATTGTGACACAGTTGCACAGAAACACAAACATAAAAACTTTTTATATCCACTCTAGATATAGAGATAAGATACTTTACAGTATATTAGAGAAAAGTAAATAAATAATAAATTGTACTGAAGGGAATCCGGACCAGTGTTATGGACCAACTTCAACTGTTGCTTTTTAAGTTCTTTGTGTCTGTGTTTTTTTAATTAAGTTAAATTATTTATAACATTTCAGATGGTTTATAAAATGTTTACATTGTTTACCTTTGACAAACATTTTGCTTTGCTTTTGTGTCTAACATTTCTACTGCGTATTTTACTCACTACAGAGTAATTACACTCGAAGAATGGCATCTGTAAATGGTCCTACAACATGCCAATAAAGCATTGTTTGTCCCACACAGCAGTCAGGCTTTTCTTTTCTACATCTAGTAGGGTTTTCTCCTGAGAGATTTCAGAGAGCCAGGTGAAACTGACTGATGCTGTTCTTCATCAAACACCCTTTTATTGGAACACTTGACTAGATCATGTTATGATTGTGGCCTTGTAAGCTTATGAGGTCACCGCCACTTCATTCAGCACTAAATTTGTGGCGACTGAACCACTGGTGTGATGTTGCTTTCTATACTGAGCATTATGTGAAAACAGCTATAGGAACCTGTCATTGTCATTTCCACTACACTAAGTGGCTCACATAAGATACCTAAATCAGAAGGCAGGTGGAGCCAGAGTTCAAATTAACTATTTCATATAACTGGGACTTGTATTAAAAATGCAATATTAGGTACAACTGTACTTAATTTTGCATTATTATGCATTGAAGTGCATACAATTGTATGCACTTCAGTCCAACACTCCCACTTTCACATCTGTTTATGAAGCTCAAAATGTTTCAATTTTTGTGAAATTTTCATAAATGTATAAATTCTATTATATTTTTATGATTGAGGTCATAGCTAAAGGTGGTGTTGTACTTGACTAGACTATATTCAGAGGTGTTAAGAAATATTCTGACCCTGTCATGTATGCACTGTAGCTGGGCAGGACAAAAATATAGAGACATCTCTGCAAATTTGGCTGTGTTTTAAAACTGGACCACGTTATCTTCAAGCAGCCATTGCATTTGAATCTGGTCTGTTGTGGTGCTAACATCGAGTCCTGTCCTGAACAACAATGTTTGAATGGTTTTGTCTGTGAGCATAGTGACTAGCTGATTTTCTGCCATTCTGTGTCCCAGTTTTGGTGTTTATGTGTTTTGACTTGTTTTTAAGTGACTGTGAAATTTTAGTGAACTTTGTAAATCCCAAATGGAAAATGAAACTGGCCTAACACAGCCCCACATGCCTTGAATGGAACCTGTTCTGGTCTGATCAATGCTTTAGCAAGTTTTCCTGTTCCAGTGTGGGTATTTGTTCATAACTGTTAAATTCTCACTTACTGTTGGAGTCCTGTCCTTTCCTAGCTGTATTGTGAATCTTATAAGAAAGAAATGTGTTCTTCACTGATGATTTGAGAAAAGCCTCCCCTGCCTTTTAGTCAGTCAGTGGGCATTCACGTGGCATAACCCAGATACCACCTGCAGTTCTGTGCCTGGCTCAAGGGCACTGGCAGGACTATCAATGCCTAATATGCATGTCTTAAATGTTATAAAGGAATAATCATTTTTCATAAAAAACATTTTGGGATATACTGTACAGTGAGAAAAGCACAGATCGAATCAAATCAGTTATGGCAAAATTAGCCATAGCCATACCTGGCACCAACTTTTTTTAATAAAAAGAATTATGCACTGCTGCAGCACAATAAACTAGGATAAATGTAATAGAAGTAGCCCTCACACACAAACACACCCACAGAAGGTAGAAAGAAAAGAATTAAAAATCATTCTCATCTGATAGTATACTTTAGATGTGAAAATGTCTCATTGAATTTGCAATACAAAAATTAGCTAAGCCAACTGGCATGCACTTCAGGGGCCCCTGAGGGTTTTAGATCTAAGGCAAATCCCCATTTAGTTGATAATCCAACCATGTGTATGAAAGGATGAGGTATAGTTTAACAATAGATGTAACTGGGAATAGAAAAAAGTGATAAAGCTTTATTTTATTTCTGAATAATTTCTGGAAGGTTTCTGGTAAAGAACCATCTACAGACAGAGACAAAGTTCTGAGACAGTTTATTTCGTTTATTCCTGTTGTGCTGAGTTTATTGTATTGGATTCCAGATAAATTTTGATGAAAGAAATTTGCTCATTTTAAACCCCAGTTAATATGTACTATTCATTTATTATTTGAAATGTTATCATTGATGCTAAATTGTATGGTTTGTATACAAATTTTACGCTTTGCAGATGTAGCTCACCTTCTGTCCTTTGAATAAAAGCCTTAAGTTTGTGTTAATTTAGCATTTAGAAACGACTCTAAGTGTACCAACTAATCACTTACTAGTTTTACTTATAATTAGTACCAAATGATATGGTTTCCTTCTAGGAAACTTATTAGGAAATTGGAACTGAAGTGGAATTTACAGACCTGTAAAATAAAATGTTACTAAAGTTGACATACAAATTAGATAAGAATATTTGAATGATCCAAGTAAATAAATGTGGAGTATTAAATACAGTTTAATCCAAATATATCTAATGCAGTAAAATATGCGAGTCAAATGGTTTTTACAATATGATAAACAGCACTACTCCCCTCCCTCGCTCTCTCCCACATTCCCCACAGGCAGAGGATAAGCAAGTAGCTAGCAACAAGCTAGCAACAAGCTAGCGAAACCTGCACCACAGCAAGTGGCCAGTAGTTACCTCTGTCGAGAAGGAGGCGTATTAGAATGCAAAAGTTTAGAAACACGGATTACTTGTCTTGAGTGGACACAAGAGCGACGTTTGGTGAAACCTGACAGCTGTCGAAACCATGGTTCATTGCTGGTTTTCTTAATAGCTAGTTGTTTGCGTTAATTTTGAGGTTCAAATGTGCGAAAAGTCGCTCGGTCTCTCCTCGTCGTTGAACAAGATGGCACCAACAGCATCATCGTTATTATTACAGGGTTTGACGGTGGTGCGGGACCTTGTCGCTAACCTGTCCCTTAACGCTCTGGGTGATACGATTTGCTGGTCTTACTGAAGGTATGTTCTCTTATCTGACCAGATATAATGTTAAATACACTTTCTGTGTTGCCCTGATGTTTGACTATTTCATCGTTTTATCGTTGAAAGGACTTCGCTAACAGCTAGCTAGTTAGCTGTTAAGCTAGCCAACTTCAGTTTGCACCCTTTGGCAAACGTGTTAGCAGCAAAAGCTAATTAACTTAGTTAAAGCAAATGGGGAATTATTGTCTACATGTCTATGAACAGCATGATACTGCTTGATTAGGTTTGAGTAAGTTAACTAGCGTTATGTATTTTGTGAGACGTTAACGTTGCACTTGTGGACATAGATTACGTTTATTAACGTTACGTAAAAATAACGCAGCTCATGTGTCACAGTAAGCACGTTATAACTTGTCTAGGTTGGTTGTTAAATTTAGGTATGCATAAGTTGTTATCTATCTTGTGTAGTGTCATACACCCATTATTCAGCTGCCTGTCACTTAAAGCATAAGTTTCAACAGGTGTCTAGGCTGGTGGTGCCCGTCCCCCAAGTACACCCACATTTATGTACACACACCACCCCTCCCATATGTTAACTGTCTGCTAGATTGATCAGTAACAAATTGCGTGTACAGCTGGCATTCTTTTACAATTGTGACATACACCACAAAGACACATGCGCACATTCACACCTGTGTCATGATCTCCATTTCAGGCTTAGGTCTTGTCACCCTGTGAGATATCAAGCTACCTAGTTTGGCAGTGAGAGGAAAGAGAGGAGGTATCACAGCTGTCTGTGCAAATGTTCCTCTGACAGAGGGTATGGCACCTTGGCAAATGTGCAGATATTTGCACTGTACCAGCCATATGGTAGTGGTTCTTTTGCCTTATTGCAAGTTTTTGACAGATTATGATTTTGAGCGTTACTTATCAGTGGGAAGTAGGGTTGCAAAATTCTGGGAATTGGCATTTGAACCCAAGGACCACATCTAGTCAAATATGCTTGATGATTTTACTGCTGTAAATATATTTGATTTATGTTATTAAAGTTTAACTGGTTTAACACTAAAGTTTAACTGGTTTAACACTAAATCAAAATGTGTTTTTATACAGTAGCTAGGTAGGAAGGGGACATGGAGGTCCAGGAAGAGGAGACCTGAAAGGATTGCAAGGAAAAATGCAGAAACATGGGAAACATAGTGGGAAGAATTTTTACTGTTCTAGATGCCTCTGTTGACTGCAAGAATTTTAATTATAGCTTCCAGTTTGTTGTATAGAACATTAATGAGAAGCAGAGCTCCTACATTTGTTTACCAGTTGTTACAGTAGTAGTCAGCTCAGGTTTGCACTGTGAGTTTTGTATCCAGCCATATTTTGCAGGTTAAAAGAAAGGTTTGGTCAAAACAGTCAGTGGCTGGTAATCTCTTTCAGCAGCATATCTGTTAAAAATGGCCAGCCCTACAAGTCATGAGAAGTGAAGTGTGCTGTATTGTAATGTTGCCGCTGAGGCACACCCCTGTGCTTGTCTGAGCCTGTGTGTGACAGCTTCACTAGTTCGGAAGGCTGTCAGCAGGCCTTTCTTGCCAAACAAACCTTCACACATAAGACAACTAGCTTCATTAATGTGTGATGTAACCTTAAAACTGGAATCAGATGAGTCTGAATGCAAACTCAGACACCATCTATATGCCTGTCTTTGGTAATATTCAGGAAGTGTGGCTGAAAGGCTTGGCCTTGGCTTGTTTTCAGCAGTTATCATGGTGTCATGACTTGCTGCAAGGACAGGAATTTAAATAGTTTGGAACTTGACAATAGTGCATTTATTGTTTAAAGCCTGATATGCACAGTCATGTGTGACACCCTGTTTGTGATATTCTCCATTTAGTATCAAGTCATAAAATAGTCAGATAGTATTAAATCTGTGTACAATGGAAAAACCATATGGAATCATTTTGTTTTAGCTCAGGTTCAGGGGAACATTTCCAGAACATGTATATTAAAACATCACAAATCAGATTATCTACTAAACCAACTTTGTGTCAGACAGAGGTAACCTTTAAAAGTAGATGTAGACATACAGGGCTCTAGAATAACATTTCATACTACTGGCACTGGTGTCTCCAATCTCAGATGGTGGCACCAGTGCCAGATTGGGTAGCACCACTTCCGTTTTTCAGTGTAATGCAAAAGAATCAGCATTTTCCCCAAATAATTTTAAATGCTCTTACCCTCCAATGTGCATGTCCGGTATTTATAATAAATTCACAGAGAGACTTATGGAACACAACAAATGGGAAAATCAGTCAGGAACAAGTTTGCACCTCTTTTGTTGTAGTCACTGTAGTGCTCTATAGCCTAGCAGTCAACATTATGATAATGACAGTGACGACGAAGATGGTAATGCGGCTGTTATATTTCAGTTTAAGTACAAACTGATGAATTGTGCGCTTTGCCATTTGTATATGTTTATTTGTAGCTCCTTTTTTGAAGAAGAAGAAGAAGAATTTCTGCTCTTCGCTGATGTCTGTGCACATCTCAGCTCTCTCACTCGCCTGGCTAGTGCAGCTCATTTCTGGGCTAAAGTTACTAGTTACAACTAATCAATAATAAAAATGACTGGCAATTCATTTAATTATTAGTTTGTTGGTTTTAGTCACATACTATAACTGTGTGAGATGACTGGGTGACTACGTCAGCAAGGCATATTAGAACATTTGAAAAACGGTGGAAGCAGGGCAGAAGTTACAGTAGAGAAAAGTGAATGACCAGAGCATTTTATTTTACAACCAGACAGAAGACTGTCCAGCACAAAATATGCAAAACGTATCTGTTCTGGCAGGGGAGTATGACAGTAATGCATTATGCTGTATTGTGATGCCAATTAGCCTATAGGCTACAACAGTGGACTGTGTATCATAGGCTGCTTATAATGGGTGTTAAATGCATTTGCATTTGTATTCCATTCTAGCTAAACATGAAACACATGTAAAAATACAAGTATTACAGCTATCATCCACAACATTAAAACCATGAGGTAGTTTTAATGTTGTCTATCTGTGGCTATGAAGCCTCATTCAGCCAACTATGATGCACTGTGTGTTCTGACATGTCAGTCATTGCCAGCATTACATTTTTCCCATACTGGCTCTGTCTACCACAACATTAAAACCACCAGCAATAAGAAAAACTAAGTTATAATGGTGTGTGCAGGAACATTGAGGACACATGCAGGTTCATGAGGATGGTGCAGAGTACATAGTCTAACTAGAGTAAATGAGTAAATGTGTTGAGGATCAGTTTCGTTAGGTAGGTAAAGCGAATTAAGCTCTTCCCTAACTTTAGGAACAAAAAGCTTTCTGAGGAGCATCAGTAATGAGCCCCCTACTAATGTTTGAAACATGTCCAAAATGCCTCTGTTGACGCGCCGTCCCCACAAATCCAGTTTGGCTTTAAATGCAGCTACTTTATCTGCCAACTTGAAGACAGTTGTCATTTTCCCCTGAAGTGACAGATTGAGTTCATTGAGCAGGCTGAATATGTCCACAAGTAAGCCAGTTTTGTAACCGAGAGAATGCGGTCATTTTTCAAAATAAAAGATCATTCATACTCAGATAATAAATAAAACGGAAATAATTAATGATTTCTTGTACGGCCCGGTACCAATTGATCCACGGACCGGTACCGGACCGCGGCCCGGGGGTTGGGGACCACTGGTTTAGATATACTCAGAATTAATTTGAACTGCCATCAGTAGCATTCATATTTGTGCTGTCTCTTTACATTAGCATGGTGTGTTTTATGAACATAAATTATTTTAAATAATAAACATTGTGGTGTTTTTGTTAACAATATAAGGACCTGTGCACTGTATAAAAGATCTAATCTTGAACAAATTATTTTTGTTTTAACAACGCACTGCATAGGAATATTGCAAAAGCATTGTTTATATTATTGCATTTTTATTTTATTGTGGAAAATAGATTTCTTTATGTTTTTGTACTCCAATTAATCACAGAAATCAACAGATTAATCAGTTATTAAAATAAATGTTAGTTGCAGCCCTAATTGTATTTGTATGAACTGTCACAAATTATATCAGTTAAACTGTAGCATTGCATAGGCCATAAACGGTAGAGCTTCCAGTGGGCTACTGTGGATGGATTTTCTTGAACATTTGAGTAACTTAGACTTGGGCTCAAAGCACATCAAAATTGATGACATTGCTTGGTGATCATCACATTAACTAACAATAATGTTTGTGGTTCATGAAAAAAAAATTAAAACCTTGAGTAGCTTTCCAGATAGAGATAACCAGTCATTGAGATAAGTTGGCATTCATTTCAGTGTAACGGGTACATCTGTAAAATGTCAGAGTTACACAACACCCATCAGGCTTTATGGTGTAGTATTTCCTGTGGTGCTACTTGCTTTGCGGTTCTACTCTGTGTGAAACTGACCCACCAGTGTAGCTTGCAGGGACAGGCCAGCGATGCAGCTGGCTTCCCCCCACCTCCCGTTACACTAGACCATTGCCCACTTGCAGTAAAGTGACATGATGGCTTAGATGCGTATTAACTTTGGCAGCTTTTATGACTGCTGTATTTAGACTGTCGTCTTGCTCAAGAGGACAATGATAGGGGAGCATGCGATTAACCAGTTCTTTTCTCAGTGTACAGAATCTTAGTTAATGGGTTGTTTTTTTTTTTCCAGGGTGAATTTGTACAGTCTCATTTTAATATTTAAATGATGGCATAGGCTGTCTCAGCATGTTAATTAATAATGTAGACCAATCCTAATACCTAAGCCTAAAAATCTAATTGTGTTAGCTTTGCTATAGCTAAATTACACATATTTTGTGTTTTATTATTTCCTGCTTTTAGGTATGGCCTCACAAGTCTTGGTCTACCCATCACACCTGCACTCAGCTCAAACAAGTGCCTTAGGAACAAGCAGCAGCGTTACCAGCAGACACACAGGTGAAGCCCACTGCAGTAATAACACCAGCAGAGCCTTTCAGCACCAACCCCCACCCAAAACCTATGTGATTGGAATCAATTACGGTATCGCCTATCCCAACAACGTCATCCCATCCTCAAACGCTGCTGATTCAGGAAGGCAGCACGTGGGAGTTCAGCTTGAAGAAAGGGAGGAGTGGGCATTACAGACGCCAGGATTACGGACAGAGGAGGGGTGGGAGAGACACGGAGTAGGTCCAGTTGAGATCCAGGATCAGGTGTTACTTTGCCAGGGCAGAGGCCGACAGGAAGTGAGGCCTTTCAGGGACAGTGGTGGAACTCCATCAGTAGGAAGCTTGGACTGTGGCCTATTTAGGAGGGCCTGTATCAGAGCAGAGGGCAGAAACAAAAGAATTCAAGTGAGAGGGGGGTACATTAACCTGCTAGACACAGGCTCCACCCAGAGATGTGAAAGTGGAGAACAACTGCTGGAGAACAGCTGCATCGGAACCATGCAGATAGTGGAGGAGGTATTTGCTAAACCTTCATTTCCTCCCCCTGTGGCCATGTTGCAAACCAGCACTGGGAACAATGCTGACATTACCAGAGTAGAGGGTTCAGGGACACTGCCTACTCAGCACAACAGGGTTGATGGAGTGACCCGTGTGGGAATTGGGGTGGACGGCACTGAAGTCAGGCCTGTTACTAGTACTGATGCAGTTGCAGGGGCTACAGTGACCAGGACCGACTCAGGAGATGGTGATTATCAGTTAGTTCAGCATGAGGTCCTTTGCTCCATGAAGAATAGCTACGAGGTCTTGGAATTTCTGGGTCGTGGTACCTTTGGTCAAGTGGTGAAATGCTGGAAGAGGGGAACAAGTGAAGTGGTGGCTGTTAAAATACTGAAGAACCATCCATCCTATGCACGTCAGGGACAGATTGAGGTGAGGATTTGATGTTTTTGTGGTGTGAGTAGAGCAAATGTATCTGTCAGCTTTTTAGTTAAATTTATGGATTAACTTTAAAATCGGTAGGAGTGGTGCCCTAGTGTATCAAAAGCCAAATGGGTCATGATTTGTCCCCTTTTAACTCCTGTTTGATGTTTTATACCTGTTTTATCTTGCCAGCCAGTGTTTAGGAACGCTGTAGAAAATGGCACTCTGCCTTTGTGAATGCTGCTCTGTGTACCTGTGCTGGGAGAAAGTGTTTTGGAGTCGGTGTTTGTGCTGGCATCTGTAAAACACAGTGGGCAAAAGGAGACAAATTGCAACCCTTTTGGCTTTCGACACTATTTGCTTGTGGCTGCAATTTTGTTTGGACATCAGCACATGACAGAACAACAGCAACACTAGTTCTGTTGCCATTTTTACTTGCAACAGAGATTGTGTTTGCTCTTTCCAAATACGGCGTTCTTTTACCAAAAATTTCTTTCCCCCCCCCCCCCTTGACCCGTGCCTGTTATTTCCTTCCTTTTTTGTGAATTCCCAGGTGGAGATCCTGGCCCGGTTGAGCAGTGAAAATGCAGATGAGCACAATGTGGTGCGTGCTCTGGAGTGCTTTCAGCACCGTAGCCACACCTGCCTGGTGTTTGAGATGCTGGAGCAAAACCTCTATGACTTCCTTAAACAGAACAAGTTCAGTCCACTGCCGCTCAAAATCATCAGGCCTGTTTTGCAACAGGTAAAGTGACCTTCTTTGCAATAGAGAACACAGCCTTGTGCTAAGCTAAGTGGCCAAAATGAATCAACAACACATTTCAAACTGTTGGCAGCCTGAGATTTAAAGAATGTTTTGGTAATTGTGGCTTTTGTTTTTATAGGGCTCTGGAACACGGACTGCTAGTTTTGAGCCCAGAAGCAAAGAATGCCAAACCTGCTCACACTGTGCTTATTTATGTCAATCTTTGCAGGTGGCAACAGCTTTAAAGAAGCTGAAGTCTTTAGGTTTGATCCATGCTGACTTGAAACCAGAGAACATCATGCTGGTGGACCCCTCCAGGCAGCCCTACAGAGTCAAGGTCATTGACTTTGGTTCAGCTAGCCATGTCTCCAAGGCTGTCTGCTCCACTTACCTGCAGTCCAGATACTACAGGTAAGGACCTTTTTATTTACAAATGATTCTCAGGGCAATATATCATTCACCAAGGTCTTATTTGTTTAATTAATCATTGTTTGGTTCACTATTAGAACCAGCTTTGCAGTGATATATTTATTTCTTTTTTTCCACCTTGAAAGTACCTGCAGCACTTTTTTTTTTTTTTTAGGGTTCTTCTGTGTAACCTATCATAGTTCATTTTAATTCCCACCAAATCCTTTGCTGCAATCATAAAGATTCATCAGACTAACCTTTGTCATTGTGAAAATTATTACAGGGATTCATTACACTGTTGCACTGTTACACTGGGGGGTTAAATTCCTTATTGTTCTCAAAATTCTACAAACAATACCCCATAATGACAATGTGAAAAAGGTTTGTTTGAAAATTTATTAAAAATAAAAAAACGAAAAAAAGCACATGTACATAAATATTCACAGCCTTTGCCATGACAGTCAAAATTGAGCTCTGGTGCATCCTGTTTCCACTGATCATCCTTGAGATGTTTTTACAACTTGTTTGGAGTCCACCTGTGAAAAATTCAGTTGATTGGACATGATTTGGAAAGGCATACACCTGTCTATATAAGGTCCCACAGTTAACAGTGCATGTCAGAGCACAAACCAAGCCATGAAGTCCAAGGAATTGTCTGTAGATCTCAGAGACAAGATTTTATCAAGGCACAGAGCTGGGGAAGGGTACAGAAACATTTCTGCAGCATTTAAGGTCCCAATGAGCACAGTGGCCTCCATCATCCATAAATGGAAGAACTTTGGAACCACCAGGACTCTTCCTAGAGCGGGCCGCCCAGCCAAACTGAGCGATCGAGAGAGAAGGGCCTTAGTTAGGGAGGTGACCAAGAACCCAATGGTCACTCTGAAAGAGCTCCAGCATTTCTCTGTGGAGAGAGGAGAACCTTCCAGAAGAACAACCATCTCTGCA
>NW_018127945.1:1340478-1342604 GCF_001952655.1 Monopterus albus | reverse complement strand
TCAAAAAGACTTGAGGCTGTAATTGGTGCTAAGGGGCCTTCAACAAAGTATTGAGCAAAGGCTGTGAATACTTTATTTACATGTGATTTTTGTTTTATTTTTAATAAATTTGCAAAGATTTCAAACTACTTTTTTCATGTTGTCATTACGGGGTATCGTTTGTAGAGTTTTTAGGACAATAATGAATTTAATCCATGTTGGAATAAGGCTGTAACCTAACAATGTGGGAAAAGGTAAGCGCTGTGAATGCTTTCTGGATGCACTGTATCCAGTATTTGGTGTTGCAGTTTAAGAAAGGCTATTTTCCGCAATAAATAATTGACTTTTTAAAATTTCAGACTTTGGGGCCAGATGATTATTATTGCAATAGTTAATAGTTGACTGGGTGGGTATTTTAGCCATTTAAGTCATAAATCACATTACATCTCTAACAAAGAGGAAACAGCCCACAGAGAAAAAGTGAAATGTATTTCACTTATATACTGTCCTTTTTTTATGAGAGAACTCAATAAAGGAAAGTAAATATTGCACACCTCAGAAGAAACAGCTGGTTTCATAGAGTACAGAATGTTCAGATTCACAGGGCGGAACATTTTTGGGAATATCAGATATGCTGTGAATTGAAATGTCATGTCATTTCTCATCATGGTATGCCAACATGCTTAGCTGATTTAGTCCCATGGGTAAAGACTGTGCTGTCCTCCTGCTGACAGGCAGCTGTTTTGATGACGGATGCTGCACAGAGCTTGGAATCTATGTGGACTGAATGGATCAAACTAGTTGCTCCTGCTGGAGTTAACTTTGGGACTGGTTTATTTTCAGGACTGAACAGATTAGAGAGTGAATTAAGCGTGTTCTGGAGACCCCAGGGATCGTTTATATGTTTCCCACTTTGCAAGACTGTGTCTTCTTTATTTTGCCGTGCAGTGCAATATGTGTCTGGAACATCAGGTGGTGCCGATGAGCCTGATGTGGAGCACAAGTTTGAAAGATCAAGGTATTGGTTTCGATAAGGAGGGGGAGATGGGACCACCTCAGGTTCTGGTTTGCGTTGTGGAGATGGAGCCTCCGGTCTCAGTCTAGTGTAAATGAGGTTATCTTCTTTGTTACTAGTAACTAAAGAATATACCTTTCCCTCCAAGTTGTGCTCGACGATAAAATAACCTTAACATACGCGCTGCTTACTTCTAGTGAAGTCCCAATTTGAAGCTAGTAGTCACTGAAACCCACCATCAGTCCTTTAAGTAGTAGGCTACTAGTTATAGCCCAGAAATGAGCTGCACTAGCCAGGCGAGTGAGAGAGCTGAGCTGTGCACAGACATCAGAAATTCTTCAACACAAGGAGCTACAAATATACAACATACACAAACAGCAAAACAATTAATCAGTTTGTATTCATTTCATCATTATTGTCATGGTGACTGCTAGGCTATAGAGCACTACAGTGACTACATCAAAAGAGGTGCAGACTTGTTCCTGACTGATTTTCCCATTTGTTGTGTTCCATAAGTCGCTCTGTGAATTTATTATAAATACCGGACATGCACATTGGAGGGTAAGAGCATTTTGGTCCACTCCTCCATACAGGTCTTCTCCAGATCTTTCAGGGTTTGGGGCTGTCGTTGGGCAACACAGAGTTTCAGCTTTCTGCATAGATTTTCTATTGGGTTCAGGTTTGGAGACTGGCTAGGCCACTCCAGGACCTTGAAATGCTTCTTACAGAGCCACTCCTTAGTTGCCCTGGCTGTGTGTTTGGGGTCATTGTCATGCTGGAAGACCCAGCATCTTCAATGCTCCTACTGAGGGAAGGAGGTTGTTGCCCAAAATCTCGTGATACATGGCCCCATCCATCCTCTCATTAATACGGTGCAGTCGTCATGTCCCCTTTGCAGAAAAGCACCCCCAAAGCATGATGTTTCCACCCCCATGCTTCACGGTTGGGATGGTGTTCTTGGGATTGTACTCATCCTTCTTCTTCCTCCAAACACGGCGAGTGGAGTTTATACCAAAAAGTTCTATTTTGGTCTCATCTGACCACATGACCTTCTCCCATGCCTCCTCTGGATCATCCAGATGGTCTTTGGCAAACTTCAGACGGGCCTGGACATGTGCTGGCTTGAGCAGAG
>NW_018127945.1:1335170-1340353 GCF_001952655.1 Monopterus albus | reverse complement strand
CGCCAACAGTTGTTGCCTTCTCACCAAGCTGTTTGCCTATTGTCCTGTAGCCCATCCCAGCCTTGTGTAGGTCTACAGTTTTGTCCCTAGTGTCCTTAGACAGCTGTTTGGTCTTGCCCATAGTGGAGAAGTTGGAGTCTGATAGATTGAGTGTGTGGACAGGTGTCTTTTATACAGGTAACGAGTTCAAACAGGTGCAGTTAATACAGGCAATGAGTGGAGGATAGGAGGGCTTCTTAAAGACAAACTAACAGGTCTGTGAGAGCCAGAATTCTTGCTGGTTGGTAGGTGATCAAATACTTATTTCGTGCAATAAAATGGAAATAAATTATTTAAAATTCTAACAATGTGATTTACTGGAATTTTTTGTAGATTCTGTTTCTCACAGTTGAGGTGTACCTACAATGAAAATTACAGAACTGTCCATTCTCTGTAAGTGGGAAAACTTGAAAAATCGGCAGTGTATCACTTATTTGTATGTTTACAAATTAATGAGTTTTCAGTTTAAATTAACAGAATGAAAGTGTGACTATATAAGTGCCCATGGCATGCTTTTTTTTTTTTTTTTTGGCTCATTTCCAGCCATTTAATGTTTAATCTTGGGTACCTTTAGATTAGCTGGGCACCCCTCATAACTCCAAATGGTTTGTAATTGTTTCAGAATCAGAGAGCCAAAAAGCCTCTTACTTAAAACAAGAGGACAGTTTGTGAACATGCACAACTCCTGCTGCTGGTGTTGTGTTGCAAGTGGACATCACAACGAACCGCGATGGAATTAATTAATATGAATTTCTCCTCCTTAGACAAGTAAACAATGATACATGTACCGATGAAAAGAGATTCGTAACACTCAAAACAGGTAATAAAAAAAACCCTATATTTTAACTGGCATAATACAGACATAGTAAATTCTCCAACCTTACAACGATTCTGTGTAAGGTTACAGAAACACATTAACAGACATGCAGTGTTTTTTTTTTTTTTTTTTTTTTTAAACTTATCGTTGAGTCCCACCATGTATTAAAAACATCACTCCCTTTCAAATTGCTCCAAGGCCAGTAAATTCAACCACTGGTTGGAGTGTCTTCCCCCACACAACCACATGCACTCCCAAAATAATGACATTAATTCCAACAGGTAGCGTAGCACTGACGGTAACATCATGGATTGTTAATCCGCTTGTTAAGCAGCAACACATCACATGTAGCAGACACACTGGCCTCAAGCAGTCAAAACAAACAGGTACTGTACTCTGAGGGAATCCAGCGTTGCTGAACTAATCACTAACCATCATTGGGGCTCCACTGCCCGGCTGCTCGTAGGTTAGACCCGGTCTGGTAAAACAGTGGGTCCCTGTACAGGAACATTCCCAGACATACAGTAACCTCATGCCCTGCATTTGTCTCCACATCCTCCGGTTACAGTGCAGCAGCCGGTGGTAAAATATATCCACAACTGGGGCGACTGTGGTTCAGGGGGTAGAGCAGTCGTCTCCTAACCGGAGGGTCGAATCTCGGTGCCTGCAGTCCACGTGTCGACGTGTCCTTGGGCAAGACACTGAACCCCCAAGTTGCCCCCGATGGCTAGGGGGTATAGTTAGCGCTGCAGGTGGCTGCCTCGGTTCTGTACTGGAAACAAATTCCTTGTGTGTAACATACTTGGCCAAATGAAGGTGATCATCCTTATCCACAAAACCAGGTACGGTCAAAAAATGTCACTTTTACAATGGCACCGGTGGATGTCCTTTTATTTTTTTTATTAAACATAAGCTTTTTGAAAATACACAGCGGACAGGGCGATGTAACATTTTGCCAATATGGTGGGGGCACAGGTGGATGTCAGGCAAACTCACATTAACGCGCAACAGCCTGAATTTATTCCCATTCAAGGAAATCATTAAACTATCACGTAATACCTTATTTTGCTAGAAAAAAAGTTTTGTGAGCGAGAGTTTGTGAGATGTGTATAAATCCAGTTGCTTCTACATAGAAATACTAGAACATATGTACACCTCATTTTGTTTGAGCTTTAGGTTACGTCTTAGATGATAATTCACCGTTTTAACATTGTAGATGTTTTACTATATCTGTTGCATATCAGAAAGATTTGCTCTGCAGTTGACCTGGTTCGGGGTGTTGGGATGTGGGTTAATGTGTCTGCTTGTGTGTTTTGTCATTAAGCAGCACTGGTCACACTGAGATCATAATGCAGTTAGAAAAGGCTGGCACTGAATTGCAGGCATGTCACTCAGAACACAGAAGACCAGGGAAGAACATGGCATGTGAAAACCAACATTTCGATCCAGGAAAAAACATTCAGACATTCCTGTGTGTGTTTGTCTGTGCTCATATGTGTACCCTTGTCCATGAAACAGCTGTCAAGTCTGGATACTTGATGTAGGTTGCACAATGTACCCTACTGGCTTCATAATAATTCAGTTCAGAAGTGATTAAAGGGCTTTTCTGAGGATACAAAATTGTGGTGTCAGGACTGACAATTTTACCTATTGTAGTGTATTGGCTGAAGTCTTGTGAAGTGTAACATCTAGCCACCAGCAGAGTGCAACAGTTTCACTATGTTCTTTTCATTGCATTTTGTTTGCAAAGCACCTATTTTGTGCCTTAACACAAATAATGCAAGTATTTTTGGTTGAAAGGTTTTTCAGTGATAACGGGCAGTAACTTTTGGTTCACAGTGATAGCTCAGCACTTCCAGGCCTTCATCTTTTCTCTTTATTTTACTCTCATCCCATCTCACTTCCACTGTATGTTTAGGCATGGGAGCTGGTTTAGTCAGACACGGACACAGACTAGGGGTGAGTACGTGTTCCCATTCTTCAGATCAAGGGTCTGCCTTGTTTCTGCGTACATCGACGGTTTCCAGGCATTGTGGCATATGCACAGTTGGGGCTTTTGCTGTGAAGAACGTCCACGTGGACACAAACTTTTGGCCTGCACGCAGATATCTGCACAGAGTCCAAGTGGACTGGGAACATGATGGAAATTGCATCACTTGACCTTAGCGGACATGTGAACCTCCAAATTATGAATTGCCTCTGACTATCTACATATAGTTATTTTATTAGTATAACTTCGTGCTGGTCACAGAATTTGACTTCTATCGACTTCTAGAGTGGTAGTGTGACAGCATTTCAATTTGCCCCTTTCAAGAATTGACATGGGCGAAAAGGAAACTAAATGCTGAACACCAAACAGAACGATAAACTTGTCGATGGGATACTAAAACACTGATGTTCCACTGTGTGTGTGACTTTTTTTTTTTTTTGTGTACTTGATCCAGCTTGTGCAATAATATTTTCTCATAAAACAACTATTACTGATGGCTGCATTATCTTTTAATTACATTATACAAAAAAATGCTGATTATTTAGTAAAGGGCAAATTTTTCATATTTTTTTCTTTATATTTTTATATAATGATAAATCTCATATTGTGGACTTTTTATCCTGGTATTATCGTACCACAAGTTTTTGGTATTGTTACATCCCTACTGGCTAATGCTCAAAAAATGCGTCTAGACTGTACTGGGCCCTGGGTACTTTTGTTCACTTGGCACATGCACAACCTTTTGGTTGACATAATGCTTAGTCACCTAGATTGTGTTTTTTTTTTTTTTGTTTGTTTTTTTTGTGCTGTGAGGTGGTAATATGAACTTGAACTTCATTGGTTTTATAAGCACAACACTTGTAGATGGATGCCTCTGGCTCTAGCTGTTCATTGCTTGTTATGTTCTAATGTGTTGTTGCCATGGTAGCATGATACAGCAGAGACCGTGAGGTGGCTGGCCTGTCCTCTGGGCCTGGTGACATAAACCCCCCTTCCATTGTGAAAATGGAGCACTGGGCTATGTGAATAATTCAGCTAAGCAGATCAAGTGGAAGGAAAGATGGCTATCATCTTTGCTTGCTTACAGATCTGGGCAAGTTGTGTTAGGCTTCCGTCTTCTAAGTGTGATTCCTTTTTTGCAGAGGTGTTCTTTTACACTAGCACCTAGAGATGAAGTGGTATGAAAATTTTATAGTGACCAGTGTTATCATGGTATGATTAAAATGTACTGGAAATGTTCAGCATGTACAGATACATAAATTGAAATAATTAATTTGTGGTATTATATTGAAAACTGCAAATAAAATTAGCAATACTATGCGCTTTCATTCACTGACAAGAGCTGAAAATAACCCTGCCACGTTGCTAAATGTTAATAGAGATTGTCCTGATGTTATCTGCTAACATGAAAACAGTAACGCCACCACAGCAAGTTGTACATCTCTGCTAATTTATGAAATACTTCAACATAGGCTGTAATCCTGTTGGTGTAATCCTGTCTGAGGTTTGTAGTTTTTTTTTTTTTCCCAGACATAAAAACTACCTCAGTCACCCAAATAAAAAAAATAATTTCTGTGCAGAAAAAAATAATAATAATGGTTACTGGTTTGCTTACAGTCATAGTCTCACACCAGAAAACTTGGTCAGTTTTTGTCACCGTCACGCCAAATAAGCCTTTGAAGTTGCAGCCTAACAGACCCATCTCACCTACCTTATAATAAATTACACTGCCAAATTTATATTACAGGTGCATCTCAATAAATTAGAATATCGTGGAAAAGTCCATTTATTTCAGTAATTCAACTCAAATAGTGAAACTCATGTATTATATAAATTCAGTCCACACAGACTGAAGTAGTTTAAGCTGTTGGGTCTTTTAATTGTGATGATTTTGGCCACATTTAACAAAAACCCACCAAATCACTATTTCAATAAATTAGAATACGGTGACATGACACTCAGCTAGTCAACTCAAAACACCTCCAAAGGTGTCCTGAGCCTTCAAAATGGTCACTCAGTTTGGTTCACTAGGCTACACAATCATGGGGAAGACTGCTGATCTGACAGTTGTCCAGAAGACAATCATCGACACCCTTCACCAGGAGGGTAAGCCACAAACATTCATTGTCAAAGAAACTGGCTGTTCACAGAGTGCTGTATCCAAGCATGCTAACAGAAAGTTGAGTGGTAGGAAAAAGTGTGGAAGAAAAAGATGCACAACCAACCGAGAGAACCGCAGCCTTGAGAGGCTTCTCAAACAAAATCGATTCAAGAATGTGGGTGAACTTCACAAGGAATGGACTGAGGCTGGGGGCAAGGGATCAAGGGCCACCACAA
>NW_018127945.1:1305648-1334956 GCF_001952655.1 Monopterus albus | reverse complement strand
TTTTAGAGCACTTCATGCTTCCTTCTGCTGACCAGCTTTTTAAAGATGCTGATTTCATTTTCCAGCAGGATTTGGTGACTGCCCACACTGCCAAAAACACCAAAAGTTGGTTAAATGGCCATGGTGTTGGTGTGCTTGACTGGCCAGAAAACTCACCAGACCTGAATCCCATAGAGAATCTATGGGGTATTATCAAGAGGAAAATGAGAAATGAAAAACAAAATAATGCAGATGAGCTGAAGGCCACTGTCAAAGACTGTTCACCTCCATGCCACGCTGAATTGAGGCAGTAATTAAAGCAAAGGGAGCCCCTACCAAGTATTGAGTACATTTACAGTAAAAGAACATACTTTCCAGAAGGCCAGCAATTCACTAAAAATGTTTTTTTATAGGTCTTATTGGGTATTCTAATTTATTGAGATAGTGAATTCAGCCAGATTAATTATATTCTTCATGTGGACCCCAGAATGAGTAGTTGCTAAACCATTGGGCAGCCTATATAAAAAGTATAAACAGTGAAAATTATTGTTTTGTTTTTTTTCTTTTCAGAGCCACAACTTAACATAAGGAAATGGTTACCCACCCTGCCTTGCTCTTCTTTTTCCTCATAATAGGCTTTATTTATTTATTTAAGGTAAACTGGGATTAAAAAAGTCATCTGTTGTCATTCTTTGCTTTGTGTGAATTAATGTGACAGATTGGTTACTGGTTTGCTTACAGTCATAGTGGAATTTGCTGTAGCCTTAGCTTTAAATTTATTCATTCATTATTGAAATTTGCTGTTTGTGTGCCTCCTTGATTATTGCCATGTTTACTGCAGGTGTTAAAGCATTGGGTTCACTTATCCTGTCTCATCAAGTTTAGCATCACTAACAAAAAGAAACAAACACACGTGGATAGTGTATGTGCCCAAAATAAGTATCCAATAGAGATGCACCATGATCAGCGTGATCGGTCTTGACCTGTGACTGGCCGATCATACTGAAAACTGGCCATTTCCAATTTCTGTGCTGATCACATTTAGAGGCGGGATAGTCCATGTTGCGTACATAGTGACGCAGACCAAAAGCGTAGCATGTTCAGTGCATAGCATCTCATGTGGGGCTCGTGCTTGTAACTGGCGTGTGTTCACTTGCGCATTGGAAGCACTTGGTGTACAAACAGTCCACAGAAACACCCTGGAGAAGGGAGAACTACATCCAAGTCTCTGACAAATAGTACACAGTGAGGGAATTACTATGTATGTGTATGTACAGAGTATCTAACCTGTGGTAAAACGCAGCAAATACAAACTGCACACACTTCAAAAAGAACTAGTGCTCAGTAGTAACAGACAATCTTCTGTTTCTGTTACCTGTTGCACCTGTTTATATTTGGAGATGTACAAATATTGCACTTCATTGTTAGTTGAAGGTTTGTTGAAGCAAGTGAAAGATAAATGTAAAACTTGTTTTTATTACAATTGAACTTTTCATGGCCCTGCGATGGGCTGGTGACCTGTCCAGGGTGTACCCCGCCTTTCGCCCGCAGCTGGCTGGGATTGGTTCCAGCCCCCCGTGACCCCGTTTGGGACTAAGCAGTTTAGAAAATGGATGGATGGATAGATGGATAGATGGATGGAACTTTTCATTAAAGAAAAGTTACAAAAATGTCTGTGTATGTTGCATTTACAGTTGTTAGAAAGAAAGAAAATTGGAATCGGCCCAGAAAATTGTGATTGTTTCTGTTGCAACAGAGTGTTGCCGTTCAGTGTGTTTGTTCTTTTTATAGCTGCTTTTCTCCAGTTTGACTAGTTAGTTCTGGAACCTAGTCTGAATGTCAAACATCTGTATTTGTGTGTAGGTGTGTTAGATGTGTATTGATGAGCTGTTACAGCTCTGGAAAGCTGGGGCTGTTGCTAATGCTTTTATTAGTCTACAGCCTTGCTTAACTAGCCAGAACATTCAAAATTTTTGGAACTAAAATGTTTATTAAACCTTTTAACAAAATCCAAAAGAAAGTTCAAGATTTTTATTTACCAGTTATGCATAGACAGACAGTCCAGACATATAAAAATAAATGTGCCATATTATTTATTTTTAACTTTTTGTATCACATTTGATACATGGGCATTTTTGCCATTTTTCTTTTGCTCAGAAACTCGTGTAGCAAATATGATACTAATGGTTTTATAGGGTTAAGACACTGTGTTTAAAAATGCCTTTTCTTGGTGTCCAAACAGTTGTTGTGTGGTCTGATGCATTTGTCTTTGGGAACTTAAAATTCACACAAACCTGGAAAACCATAATCCTTGTCCCCATTTTCCTGTTTTGTTTTGTAAATGTTTGAGGCAGTTTCTCCCATGGCTCTTTCTGGGATTGCATAACTTGACTTCCTGCTCTTGAAGGCACAATAGGAAATGGCAATGTAATTTCCTCCTCCAGGTCACGGAAGACAGAAAACATGGCCTGTGCTGTAAAAGTGATGAACATCTGCAATTGTGTGTTTACATGCACATTGAAACACACATTTATTCACAGGCCTACACACAGAAGGATGAGCAATGGCCCCATTTATCACCCTGTAATGCTGTTACATTATGGTCTTGCGTCCGGTTGTTGCTTGGCAACAGTCACATACCCTGTGGTTGTCACAGCAGTGGTTGCTATTTGCAGCACTGTTGCTCAGCTGCTGTGTCTAGGCTTGATAGCCTATTGTTTTCATAGATCATTTCACAAAACTGATACAAGACTACTAGTCTCATTTAAATAGTGTAAAGAGGCAAAGTCCATTCGTTGGATGAGATTTAGCTTAGTAACTGTATGCACATCATATGGGTGTAATGTTCAGTTTGAGATTCCTGAATAACTTATTCCTTATCAGACCATAATCTCTGCAGGAACAGCCATGTGCTATGCACTTTGGTATTCTTAAGCTTTATTCAGTTTTTCAACTCTTGTTTTATTTTAAATCAGGTATAATTTAAGAGGTGGAATAGAGTTATATAGAAACCATAAAATGGTGAGATGAAAAGCAGACCCAATTAAACATGCCATTTCCAAACTAAATGAGGGAGGCCCCATCAGCTTTTCCCTTCATCTTCTCTTTAAATGTTGAAAAAGGCCAGTAATTTGTTGATAAAAATGTTTTAATCTGTCATAAAACATTTCTCTTACAACTCATAAGATGTTTTTATATTCTGATTCATGAATGCCCCCCAAGAAAAATGTTTTTTCCACTCCAATAAAACTCAACACAACGATCCTTTAACATTTTACTATATTCATTTTTTTGTTCAGAAAAATATTACCCCAACCTAAATTAACAAGCCGAATCAGTGGTCATCAGTAAGATGATTATTGTCATTATTATTTTCTTGTTGGTGATACAGTTTAACTCCGCTCTCACACCTAGTTTATACTGATGTTTTCACCTGGCAGCGCACTGCAAATATAACTTCACAGCTGATGGCACATGGTGTGCATTGGTGTCGCTACGCTGGTCATGCACCTCTCAGTTTGGTTTCAGCAAGGGTGTGTGTGTGTGTGTGCGTGCGTGCGTGTGCGTGTGTGTGTGTGTGTGTGTGTGTGAGGTCTGTAGACAGACCTCACACACACATCTGTACGTCTGTACAGAGATCTGTGGTTTGGTGTGCTGGCTAGGTAGAAAGCTAGCAAGCTACAACACACATTCTCTACTACACAAGCATTCATTCAGCTTCATTTAGCTGTTTTGTAGGTTCGATATCTGCTGGCTAGCTAGTTGGCTATTTAGCTACAGGATGCATTTAAGAGAAGACTGCATTGAATCAAGTGCGCCTCAAGTCTGAGTATAAATGGTTTTGTATCTGTGCTGACATGACAGTTCGCATGTGCAGTGTCCAGTGTGTTGAGCATAACTGCAGCTTAACAATAATTTGCAATAGATATGTTAATCAGTGTTTATACAACACAGAAAGCTAAGTTTAATCCCGTTTTAAAGCTGCGCCTTCATTACAAGTAAGGTATCAGACTGTCTCCTGTCATTCCCAATAAAGGTTTCCATTACCTGTTTGTAATGCAAATTATGCTTCTGATGGTCAGCACTAGTTATCTGGCATATCATTGTCAAATCATGTGTTTTCACCTCCCTGAAATGCTTCTGCCGTTTGGATTAACATTTGACAGTGATGAATTTGATGCAAACTTTTGGTAACCCTAACCCCCCTGAAGTTGAGTAAGGTGACACTGTATGCCAGTAGTATTTATTTTAAACCTAGAGTCACTCCTTGTTTTGATTTATAGTCATGGACAAAAATACTGTATCAGTACCCCTGTATTTCTGTTGTAGCAGTAATAAATTATTTGGTATTCTCATATTTATTTCTTTTGCTTGCATTGGAGCAGCACAAAAAAAGCAGAGAAAAAAGTCAAATCTACTACGTTCCACACAGAACTCCCGAAATGGACTGGACACAATAATTGACACCTTTTTTAAAATCATCAAACAGTTGTATTTCCAGCATGTGATGCTCCTTTAATTAGTAATGAAACTTATCTGTAGCATTCAACAGGTGCTTATAATATAGAAATCACACTTGCAACCAGTTAAAAATGGAGAAAGATTGACTCAACCTTTGTGTCATGTTGACCACACTGAGAATGGAGAAAAGAAAGACGAGCAAAGAATTGTCTGAGAATTTGAGAACCACAATAGTGGAAAATCTTGGACAATCTCCAGGCTACCTATCCAGAGATCTGGCTCTTCTTGTGTCCACTGTGCACAACATTGTCAAGAAGCTTGCAGCCCATGGCGCTGTAGCTAATCTCTGGACGAAAGATTGCAATGAAGGATTGTTTGAATGTTCCAAAACTTACCAGAGGAAGCCACCGTCCTTCTAGAACAGTTGAGACAACAATAGAGCTTTTTGATTGAGCAGATCTTTATACTATTTTCAGCAAACAAAATGAGGCCTTTAAAGAAAAGAACACAGTCCCTACAGTCAAACATGGTGGAGGTTCGCTGAGGTTTGCTCTGCTGCTTCAAGCACTGGATGTCTTCACTGTGGCATTATGAAATCTGACTATCGATGAGTTCTGGGGCACAATGTAGGGCTCACTGTTAGAAAGCTGGGTCTCTGTCAGAGGTCATGGTCTTACAGCAGGACAATGGCTCAAAGCAGACTTCAAAAAACACCCAGAAATGGTTTCAGACAATGAGCTGGAAAGTTCTGAAGTGGCCAGCAATGAGTCTAGATCTAAATCTAGACATAGAGCACCTGTGGAGAAATCTCAAAACAGCAGCTGGGAGAAGGAACCCTTTAAATCTGAGAGATCTGGAGCAGCTGGCAAAAGAAGAGTTGTCTAAAATTCCAGTAGAGAGGTGGTTACAGGAAGTGTTCAGTTCAGTTATTTTGTCTAAAGGGTGGGCTACCAGATATTAAGGAGAGAGTGTCAATAATTCTGCCCAGTCCATTTTTGGAGTTCTGTGTGGAACATTTCAGATTTGGCTCTTGCATTGCAAACAAAAGAAATAAAAATTAGAATACCAAAGAATTTGTGACTGCATCAAATTTCTGGGAGAAGTGGTGCCTTATCTGACAGAAATGCAGGGGTGTCAGTATTTTTGGCCATGACTGTATTTGGTTGACAGTTTGCACTACCCACTAAAATGCCTTACCTTTTGGTTCACACTTCTCTTCACCCTCTCCTCTTGAGCTCAGTCCATCCCACACAAAGTGGTGGTGATAGTGCCACTCTTGTGAAATCATGTTGTCCAGTGTTAGTAGGACAGGGTATCATTCCAAAATTTTTGATACCAGTACAGATACCTTGACTTCAATACCGGTTTCTAAACAATTCTTTTTTTTAATACCAATTTTCTGAGATCAAATTTAACAAAAAATGCATAAATTACACATTTTGGTACGGATCATTAGTTTTCTTTTTCAATTCCCTTACATTTTTGTGCACTCAACATAGTTTCAAAAAATAAGAAGTAAACCTATTTACCACAACCTTAAGTTCTGTTAACATTAACATCAATAAATAAAAATGCAGAAAACCTCTTTTTGGTTTTTGATTATACATGGTCACCAGCTCCAGACATAACCTTTTCTGCCTCTCTTTTCTCTCTGCAGGGCTCCAGAGATTATTTTGGGCCTGCCATTTTGTGAGGCCATAGACATGTGGTCACTGGGATGTGTGATAGCGGAGCTCTTCTTGGGCTGGCCCCTTTATCCTGGAGCACTGGAGTATGACCAGGTAACATTACACACACATGCACACAAGTACAGCCTACTATATCTCACACACACACACACACACACACACACACACACACACACACACACACACACACACACACACACACACACTTACTCTTTGAGGGAGGGATGTAGAGACCCTAAAGATATATCAGGTGAGGGGGAGTAAACAGGACAGAAAGAAATTACATTTTTCAGAGATTACTGTGTGTGTATCTAAAGTTTAAAATGTTTAGGTCTGTGCTTTCCCAGAAGGCAAAACCCAACACACATTGATAAACCTTTATTTATTGTTGCTCCTTGATGCCTGTCACTGTGACTGACATCCAGCAGGAAACCCACCTAATGCTGCTCTGGTCTGGGTGAATCAGGAAATTGTTCTTGGCAGCATGTCATTATCTTCCCACAGTTGTGCAGTCTAAACTACACAACTGGGACTCTACATGGAGTCCCCCAGCGAGGGAGAGGGAGCATGGGAAAACGTCCACACCACATTCACACAGGATTATCCTGTGTTTGACTCTAGGCAGCTCCAAAGACCAGAATCACACCCATCATGTTGTCAGTCTGAGTTTAGAAAATTGGGAAAAGGATAAACTTCCTGCTTTTCTTGTGTGTTGACATTTAGTATAATGGGAGAAAATTATATTTAGCCTTTTATGGGCATCTGCTAACGTCTCCAAAACTTTTACTTGGCCTTCTTTACAATCCAGACTTTGAAATAGGTCTATTTTCATAGTGCACACCAATTCCTAGCTTTCTTGTTCATTAACATTTTCTGAAGAATAGCTGGCTTGCTTTGCTGAGTTCCAGATTAATGCTTGTCTATGAGTGTTTATTTGGGAGGTGTGTCATTCGTGCCTCCAGGAGCACTAGCAGTCTGAACAGTTATCAGGCTGGGATAGTGGCTGATTGACCCTCACTGAGCAGTGATAGCTCTGTTGTACCGTGTGTGTGTGTGTGTGTGTGTGTGTGTGTGTGTTCGCGTGCCTGCGTGCCTCACAGTCAGATACACAGCCTCTGATTGGTCCATCCAATGCCTCATGGATGGCTAGTAGATGGCTAATCCAACTCTTCTAGTAAGTCATTAGCAAGGCTAGTAAGGCTAGCTAATCTAATGTTAGAATACAGCTGTTGCCGAGGTTACCATGCTGTATATAACATGGATGTAGTATAGGGACTGTTCTGCAAGAGGATAAACTTAATGCTCGTTTATGCAACATATGAGAAATAATGTAAAAACAATGGTGAGTTATATACACTAAAAAAATGGAGGTGACTGACTCAGACTGCAATGCAAGCTGGCAAAAGGAATGACCTGTCAATCAACAATCCGTGTTTGGATGAATGTTTGGTGTGATTGGTGTGTGACAGCATCGACGAGCAAATCAAATGGTTAATTGGATAGTTAAAGTGGCGAGAAAAAGTATGTGAACCTTTTGGAAGTTCATGGTTTTCTGCATTAATTTGTCATAAAATGTGATCTGATCTTCATCTAAGTCAAGAGTGCTGACGAATATAGTGTGCCTAATATAACAACACAAAAAAAATTCTGATCTTTCATGTCTTAATTGAGAACAGCCATAAAAACCTCATAGTGCTAGTGGAACAAGTATGTGAACCCTTGAATTAATGACCTCAAAAAAGCTAATTGGAGTCCGGTGTTAGCATACCTGGAGTCTTGTTAAGAAAATGAGTTTGGAGGTGTGGACTAGAGCTACTTTGACTGATAAAAACCACTCAAACCTTTTGAGTTTGCTCCACAGAAGAAAAATATGCTTATGTGAGCCATGCCTCGCCAAAAACAGCATTCAGAAGATCTACAATCAAGAATTGTTGATGTACATAAAGCTGCATAAAGATACACAAGCTTATTACAATAAGTTGCTGGAATTTTAGCCCCTTCCTCCTGATAGAACTGGTGGAACTGAGTCAGGTTTCGAGGTCTCCTTGCTCTCCCACACTTTTTCAGTTCTGCCCACAAATATTTTATTGGATTGAGGTCAGGGCTGTCTGAAGGCCAATCCAATGCCTTGACTTTGTTGTCCTTAAGCCATTTTGCCGCAACTTTGGAAGTCTGCTTGGGGTCATTGTCCATTTGGAAGACCCATTTGTGACCGAGTTTTAATTTCCTGGCTGATGTCTTGAGATGTTGCTTCAATATAGCTACATCATCTTCCTCCCTCTAGGTGCCATCTATTATGTGAAGTGTCCCAGTTGCTCCTGCAGCAAAGCACCCCACAGCATGATGCTGCCACCCCTGTGCTTCACGGTTGGGATGGTGTTTTTTGGCTTGCAAGCCTCCCCCTTTTTCTTCCAGACATAATGGTCATTATGGCCAGACAGTTCAATTTTTGTTTCATCGGACCAGAGAACATTTCTCCACAAAGTAAAGATCTTTGTCCCCATGTGCAGCTGTAAACTGTAGTCTGCTCTTTTTATGGTGGTCTTGGAGCAGTGGCTTCTTCCTTGCTGAGCAGCCTTTCAGGTTATGCCAATGTTGGACTCATTTTACTGTAGATATGGATACTTTGGTACCTGTTTCCTCCAGTGTCTTCACAAGCTCCTTTGCTGTTGTTCTGGGATTGATTTGTACTTTTTCGACCAAAGTATGTTCCTCTCAAGTAGACAGAATGCGTCTCCTTCCTGAGCGGTATGATGGCTGCATTGTCCCTTGTTGTTTATACTTGCGTTTTATTGTTTGTACAGATGAACGTGGTACCTTCAGGCATTTGGGAATTGCTCCAAAGATGAACTAAACTTGTGGAGATCCACTAATATTTTTTCTGAGCTCTCGGCTGATTTCTTTTCATTTTCCCATGTCACAAAAAGAGGTACTGAGTTTGAAGGTAGGCCTTAAAATACATCCACCGGTGAACCTCCTATTGACTCAAGTGATGTCAGTTAGCCATTTTCTGGAATTTTCCAAGATGTTTAAAGGCACAGTCAACTGAGTATATGTAAACTTCTGACCCACTGGGATTGTGATATAGTGAATTATAACTGAAATAATCTATCTGTAAACAACTGTTGGAGAAATTACTTGTCATGCATAAAGTACATGGTTTCTCTTGCCAAAACCTATTGTTTTTTTAACATGGCATCTGTGGAGTGGTTAAAAAATCAGTTTTAATGACTTCAGCCTTAAGTGTATGTGAACTTCTGACTTCAGCTGTATATACTGTATATAAAATGTTATTTTGAGTGCATCAGCTGAACTAAAAGCTGTATTTTCACTAATCTGGTAAAATGGGTTGAATTCCATTCACCATCTCTTTTTCAGCTAAATGGTTATAATGTAAACTATTGTCACTTATCTGTTCACTTCTCCTCTGTGTTATGCATTCACCTTCTGCCATGTATTCCCATATCTGCTTTCATTTCTTTCCCCATGATTTGAATTTTTCCATTCCACTTTCCCTTTTTTGGTCTCTTTCTCTGTTTCCTGTCTCTCATCTCTTTCTCTCTCTCTCTCTCTCTCTCTTTCTCACAGATCCGGTACATCTCTCAAACTCAGGGCCTGCCTGCCGAGCATCTGCTCAATAAGGGGACCAAGACTTCTCGATTCTTCTCCAAAGACTCAGACTCGCCCTATGCCTCCTGGAGACTAAAGGTACCTGCACGAGTCACACACATATGCATACACAGCAACCAAACTGTATGTAAAACATGTTGTAGACCTGCAGACACAAAGTACACCTCCTCTAGTGAACCACAGATCTTCATCATTAATGCCAGTGGTCATGCTGACGCAGACACACTGATAAACTGGGAACATGAGATTTTGAACTGGGGAAAGAAAAAAAAAACACTGATTTGAAATTCTATTGCAAGTGGAAGTGCATTCTCAATAGGAAATGGCTACATAATCTTTTTAAAACAGGACAAAACCAGCACACCCTGAGGAAAGCTCAAGTAAAGTGTGTTTAGACTACCTGCTGAGCTGACTCGCAATAAATTTTTAATTAATGTCAGTCTCATATTTATCTCTGCATGTACTTCCCAGCAAAACCACAAACAGCCCAACACTGTTGCAGATTTTCATAAAAACATACAACTTTCTCTCACTGCTCTCCCACCCACAGTGTTTATTTTATTCAGTACTTTGAGCTATAATTCCTTATCCTTACACATGACAAATTCAATGGTAACTTGCAACACAAATGCAAAGACAGAAATCTTTACATACTGGACCTCTGTACTGGGCTCTTACAGTTTGTTCTTCTTCCAGACAACAAAACAGCATGAGAAGGAGACAGGACTTAAATCCAAAGAGGCCAGGAAGTACATCTTCAGCTGTCTGGATGACATAGCACACGTGAGTGCAACCTCAGTGCAGTTTGTTTGTAGCTACAGACACTCTAGGCATTTTCAAAATTAACATCAAATTCAAACCATGCTGAACAAAAGTGAGTTGTAAGAGAGACGTAAAAATGTTGCTCCAATGTAATCACATACAGTTTATACTTTATAATCAGATCTCAAGAGACACAGAAACCTAGTAGTTCTGACACAAAACACTCATATTAGCTGATTAGTTCAAATGCTACTGTGTTTCTTAATTGTGACATGAACTGTGCCCTGTGTGGTTTTCACATGCAGCATGTTCAAATCCATCAGGTGAACTTGGTGCTGAGTCCTGACAGCAATGACATGCAGGCAGAGAAGGCTGACAGGAGGGAGTTTGTGTCTCTGCTGAAGAGCATGCTGCTGATAGATGCTGAGGATCGGATTTTTCCATGCAGTGTCCTCAAGCACCCCTTCATCACCATGACTCATCTGCTAGACTACCCGCACAGTAGCCAGTAAGGCCGCCACAGCTAACAGGGACACAACATGTGTTGGCTTGTGCATTCTTGTTTGTTTTCTAATGTTTTTGGTTTTTCTTTTCTGTATCAGCAGAAGAGAGCATTAATACATTATGGTTGATTTATAGTATGAACTTCAGTCATACATGTTCTGTTCTTACTCAGCTACAATTCCTCTTATCCTCTGCAGTGTGCAGTCTTCTTTCCGAATCATGGACATATGTCATGGCCGGCTCAGCAGTGCAGTTTTTGACACTCTCAATCAGAACACCATTCATGTCTCAAGACCTCCTGTAGCCCCTTCTGCCTCCTCTGGTCTCCCACTGGGCTACAACAACATACCAGTCCATACTCAGGTCAGACACTGAAGTTGTGTGTGTGTTTGCAGCTAGCATTTTTTGTGTCTTACCAAGGCTCGCTTTGCATCCATATTTGTATTGCATCAGTCAGTTTTGTGTTTTGGTTGCAAAGAAACCATGGATAATCTTTTAAAACTGCGAGCATTCCCATTTAGCCTTTAAAGTTATTAAGTTGCATTCACCATTACAGCGGAGATTATTTCATTTGGAAATTATGGCCACTGCACAGTCTATTGGAGACACCCCCTTTGCTTTTTAAGGACAGAGAATGTAAATAAACTTTAAATGTTACGTGATGTTTCTGTGCTAGTGGTGCCCTCTTCAGGAGAAAAGATGCTTTAATATATCATCTAAGAATATTGGCCTTGGTGTTTGTCACATGTGACACTGCCATTCGTTGTGCTCAAGAGTCTCACTTTATGTAATGTCTGCACTTCATTTTTGGTTCTCTTTTTTTCATTCATTTAATTTCTTCTAAATCCATTTTCCCCACTTTCTTCTCTGTATTCTCTGTTCTGCCTGCCTCCCCATCCAATCTTCTGTTCTTTCTGACATTGCTCTGTTGTACTCTTTACTAATGAAGGCTATAACCCAGTCAACTCCGTCAGTGTTGCATCCCGGGCTAGCTCTAACAACTGGGAATGGTCAGTTCGGATGCAGTGACTCATTCCCACCTGCCTTTCTTCTTTGTCCCCCCACCATGCAAGGTATGTAGCACTCTGCTTATGGGTCATTACATGACACTTTCTAAATTGGTGAATTAAGTAGAGTTATTACAAGGATTTCATATGTAATGATTTATGAGAATTATTTAGAAGCGATCACTCACTCTGTTCCAGTATAAAGTGTCTAACTATAAATGAGTGGTGTTATACCTTCACTAAGATGTTTTTAAAATTTTCTGTGACATAAATGACATATGGTTTGTTTTATGCTGTTTTAAAGGTAACCTCAATCAACCAGCAGGATTTTCTGTTCCCATGGTGACTCAGGGCCCTCCCATACAGCCCCTACCAGTGAGGCCTGGTGTAATACCTCAGGTAAGGCACAGACATGGTTTCTCTAAACTTGTGTATTCATAAAACATACCGGATTCTTTCTAACAGCATTAGTGCCAGGAAGTTAGATTGTTAGTCTTAGCCAGTGTACGTACAAGTTACTAGTTAAAATGAATCAAACTTTAAAGTTTATCATTATCCCAGTACATGCGCCTATAAGACCACTACAGGACAGGCATGTTGTATCCTGACTGGTAACAAGTAAAGTATTTTTTTAAATCCTCCTTTACAACGTTGTAGAATGTTTTATTGTCTGTTTATTTTCATTTTCATGTATTTTTTTAAGTGAATAAGCTGCAGTTAACCAACTTGTTTATAGCCTATGTTTGGTGAATTGTGGCATATAATACAGGCATGGGCAAACTACGGCTGCTAGGCTTTTTAATCCAGCATGCTGAACTTGTCCAAATTATATTATTAAATGCACGGAGAATTCTGCCATCGGTTCTCAGATTTTTAAAATAAATTGACAAGTCACTTCAGCTGGTGTCCTGTCCCCTGTCACAAGACCCTGAAACAGCACCACAGGAGCTGCAATTGGAACTAATCAGTCTACGGTCTGACTCCGTTTTAAAGAAGTTCAGCTCTCTTAAACTGAATGATTTTTGTGCTTCACTTAACGAAGCCACGTTTCCAAACCTCTGGAGGACAGCACAGAAGATGCTGATGTTTGGCTCGACCTATGTGTGTGAGCAGACATTCAGCATCATGAACATCAACAAAGCCAGTCACAGATCCATGTTAACTGACCAACACCTCAGATCTATCCTGAGAATAGCCACAACAAAATTAACTCCAGACTTTTGACAACAACAGACCAACAACAATGTTCCCACTGAAACTGAAGGTTTAATTCTCTGTGTTATGAAAAAAAATGCATTTGGAGGATAATTTGTACAGTAAGTCTTGCATATTCATGCTTTGCTACCTGTTAAAGGCCAAAACCTTTTTTTTTATAAGTCATTTATATTAGTTCACACAAACACTCCATCCTTCTGCTCCTGGCCCGGGCCCTCTGTCAAATTTTAGAACCCATTGTGGCCCGCGAGTCAGAACGTTTGCCCACCCCTGATGTAATATAACAGATTGTATCACACTGCGCTTCCATGCACAGCTGGTGCCAGATACAGGAAGCGTAGACGGAGAGTGAGTTTATTATGAGAGCTGATACTTGCATCAGCAGAATGACTTTGAACAAGAGCTCTTAAAAATAGCTACAGATAGATGAAGTGTGGAGGCAGAACGAGTCTGTACGAGCTGTGACGCCAACATCAGCGCGAGTTTGAATGACTTTAAACAAGTTGTATTGATACTGATGTACTCAAGGGTGTGCCCCGAGGGTAAATGCGCGTCTCTTGCTGCACTGCATAAAGCTGAACTTTGTCACACAGTGCTCATGTGTTTTTAACACTATTTATGATTGAAATGCTTTAATTTATTTAGCTGATAATTAGGTTGGCATCATATAAAAGGCGGGTAGACAGGAAAATGTGAAAATCTTTGTCAGTGTCTGACTTCTGTGTGCAACATGTGACTATTTCCTGGAGTCAGTATGTAACAGCGTAAACTTGATTCATATTGAGCCTGCAAATTGTGCTAGTGTATATACTGATTTGTTCATTTTGGAACTGCACTAAAGAGTATTTTGCAGGGCAACTGATCAGCTGTTAGCATGCAAATGCTAAAAGTAACACAAAATAGAAAGGTTTTGAGTGGCAGAGGCAGATTAAAGTCAACATTTGGAACATAGACTACATGCTCCTCATCTGTGGCTACTCTGATGATGAGACCCTGAGCAAGATTTTAAATCCCCAGCAAAACTTCTGACTTCAGTGCCTGGCCTAGGGCTGGGAGAGCTGCTAGATGTCATGGGGATCAGTAGGTGATCACATATTATCTCTGCCTTTCCTTCTCTGTCTGTGTAGCAGGCCTGGTCTAGCCGGGGGCAGCAGCTCCTCATTCCAGCAGCCTGGCAGCAGATTACTCCAGTCGGCCCTCCTCCTGCTCATCCCCCACCACCACCTCCACCCCCCCTAACCAGTGACACCACAGCTGGCCCTCAGAGGATCAGTGACTGGGGGTGAGTCCCCAAACTCTGAGTCAACCAAACCTATAATCTGGGAAAATGCCTGTTTTAAGACTTCCCACTTGTCAAAAATGTTTTTTGTTGCATTCAGTGTTACATACACTGAAGTAACCAGGTTACTGTTAGCTTTCTGTTGGAGCATTATATCTTAAATATAAACAGTAATGATTTGCACAGCTAGACTGTTGCTGGAGATAACACTTTTTTGTTCATATACAGTATATGCTTAACCATTTAAAGTGTTAGTTATAATGCTATTTTAATGTTCTTGTTGGAAATTATCATCTTGCTTACATGCTGTATTCAGATGAAAGCATTCTACTCATCATTTTACTGAAAGCATGAAGCTGCATTATATTTTTTATTCTTTCCTTTTTACATCCTTTAAAAGGAAAGTGCATCCCCACTACAGTTCAGTTATTCAGCAGCCTCTCCTGACAAATCAGATGTCAGCCCTCTCTGCCCATCAGCCAATCAACATTGGTATAGCTCATGTTGTGTGGCCCCAGCCAGCCAATAAACGGAACAGACACAGTCACAACAGGTGAGATTCTGCACCTTAGTCATGTCTTTCAAGTTAAACTGCTATGACATTTTATTTATATCTATACATCAACTTTTGTGTTAAAAGGAACCTGTCCCACCCCAGCAACATACACATATCAGTGTGTCGGACTCCCAAGATGGCCGACGTTGGACAGATAGTGCCAGGAAGGGAGCAGCCTCAGAGGGAGGTGCCTCATGTGGAAACCAGGCAACCAGAAGTTCAAAACACAGATGAGGAGGATGAAGAGGAAGAAGTGAGCTGCTTCAGAGAGTCACCAAATGCTAACAGACGGCTCCTCAGTCAACAACAGCGAGATGTAGCAGTCCTGATGGGTGACACACCAAGCCCTGCTCCCAGTGTGATCAGCATCCGCAGTGAGCTGACTGACGGAGAGGATGAAGGGGGGCGTGCAGACACTCGCAGGTGCCGTATGAGCAATTGATTATCGTCAAAGACCGTGTGAACCAGCCTGTTAGAGACATATAAAGATGTTGGGCCAATCTCACTCTGTTTTGCAAAAAACTGATCTTTGCATGATAGAATGCAGTGTTAGCAAAAAGTCAGGGCATTAGTTTTCAGTAGCTGAATGAGACTCCATAACTGGCAGTATCCGCTTTAAGCAAAATCTGGAATACGCACTATAAAAATCTCAATGATCAATGTGATTTAGTCCTGATACCCTGAGAATTCAACTTAGTTTGAGACTCAAAGTTTAACCTGAAATTTTTTCTGTCTGTAGCTGTAAAGAGGAGTGTGTGTGTGAGGCGTGCAGAAACACCAGTATGTCGATGGAGAGAGTGTGTTCCCTCAGCAGCCCTGACAGCAGCCTTAGCACTAGCTCTTTTGCCTCCAACTCTCTTCAGTCCAGCCCCTCTGCCTCACCTTGCAAGAGACCCAATAGGTAGTCATTTGTGCATGTATCCATGTGTTCACATAACAAAGAGAAATGCACTGTAACACTAGTCGACCTAATGTCTGTTCCTTCTGTATTCAGCATGTCTGAGGATGATGGTCATGAGAGTGGTTGTGACACAGTGGAAGGCTCCTCCACGTCTGACGCATTAACCTCCGTGCGTGGCAACAGCCCCTATTGTTATCTTGACAACAGTAACCACAACAACCGACCACCTTTGGCTGCCATGGTAGCACCACTGCCCTCCCCTGCAGTGCAGCGCAGGAGTCCTCGTGGTGTCAGGACAATGGTGGTCCCACCAATGAGGGTGCAGAACAACAACACTCAGGGGTTAGAGGAGCGTTTCCAAAGAGCAGGTTAGTGGAAATGTGCTGTTGTGCACATGTATACTTTGAAGTGCAATGCTCATACAAGTTCACTGATTTATCTTGTAAAGCATACTAGTGTTTAAAGAGTGTTTTGTCTCATTTTAGGGTTTAACCTCTCTTTCATTATAAGTCACTATGCTTTCATGGAATGTTGCTTGTGTACTAACATCCAGTGAATTGTTATGTCATTAATGTGCCGCCTCTAGCCACCTGTCATGTGGTCTGTCATCTGTGCTTTGGTGTGGTGTCTGCTTTGCAGGTCATATGGAGGCAGTAGGGGTTTACCATCCTGTAGGTTGTCATAGAGGCTTAAACAGGTGATCAAAAGCCACCAGCAGAGAACTGACCATGCTACAATCTAATACCTCAGAGATGCATCCATGGCAGGCAACACCTGCCTGCCTGTGAATACTCTTTTTATGGCTTTCCCTCTATGTTAGTAGCAGCGTTCTTCAAAGATGAAGGAGAAACATATTTGGTTGATTGGCTGATGTGGTTGTTCCTCGCCTGTGACACATGCACATTTGGGGTTATAAACAGCATGTATAAATATTTAATTTGAGATTTGTGAACATCTAGTGCGTGTTTGAGTAAATCAGAAATCAAACAAGTTTTGTTAATGTGGATGATGTACAGAAAGTGTAAAATGTTGGTAGCTCTCATTATCTGAGCAGCCACTGGCTGATGGTGGACTGTGAGCATTCAGTGAAATTGAGTTTTTCTCTTAATGGTTTAAGTAACTAAAAGCAGCTCTTCAAAAGCATTTCTTAAGTACTGCTTAAGTACCTAAAGTCCCTCCTTATATGACAACACTAGAGCATGTCTGCATAAATTGAAAGCAGAGGGAGAGTTTACTTGCAGTAAACCTATTTTCTGAGCACATTGTGTTGGTTGCTAGGGGTTGGGGGTGAAAGGTGGATGCATTTCGTTTGGTATAGGTCAGATCCTGTTTTCTGTGCTGGTTCTTGCCATGCAGTAAAAGTTTCCCTAAGACATTGATCGGAGATCAGTTTCACCACTTCCCAGGTGTTCATTTAAAACTGACTGCCTTTGCATGCATGCACTTAAGTAACCAGGTTACTGAGAGAAACCAGGTTACAGCAGAAATCAGCTAATGCGTGTACATGCACAGCAGTAATCGGGTTGCTCAAAAACCCCAGTACACACAAGCTCCTAGGTAATGTGATCCTCACTAGCCCACTGAAAGTGGTAAGGTGCCCGCATTTGGAAAGCCTGATGTTGTTGTGTGCCTGCATACTCCCATAAAAAAAGATGGACCTGGTCAATTAAGCGCATATTTTGGTCTCTTTAGTGATGTTTTATCTGCAAATCACAACATTAGCTGCCCTGTTAGTCATGAAATTAATAATCATGGCAAATAGGAGATGAAACTCATTCATCCAACAAGTAGCTGGTTTGAGTCTCCATTGGCATTTATCTTGCTGCGGCTCGCCATGTTGATAATCTTTTGTTTATGTTAGTGACAACATCCTGTTTTTCTCCAGTCACATGCATACAAGTGACCTTGGAGCTTGCCTTTTGCACATGCACTCTTGTAGAAAGCTGATTAGAAACCTGGTTACATGTTTACATGGCAGAGAAATCTACCTGGGGAAATAAGGTTTCCTTAATCCCCTACCCAAATTATGGAAGCCAGGTTTCCCATTTATGTGACAGTTAAGAAATCAGCATACTTCAGAAAACTAACTGTAATCTGGTTACTTAAGTGCATGCAAACACAGTCACTGATACTGATCAAAGAGTGAGAATCAACTTTGCTCCTCAGGTGCCTGTTCTGAGTGCCAACAATCTCTCTCTCTCTCTTTCTTTCCCAGTTTTATGGATCTTATTGCCTAGTTTATGGTGCTGTTTAAATGTGAAACAATTCTTTCATAGCACTACAAAAATGATCATTTAACTGGGTTCATAAAATACTAAACTGTAAATGGGTTTTATGTATTGTTTGATTAACCCTTTAACACAAGTTTTAATGCAATTACATTTTAATGTAATTACATAAACTCTCAAGTCACATCTGTTGTGTGTAAATACTCTAGTCTATAAACAGGGCTGTTTTTATTTAGTTGGCTTCATATCTCTGCTGCAGCTACTGCTATGTCTTAGAAAGATTGGTATTCCAGTGCTGAGATGTTATTGTCCCTTTAGGTTTGCCTGCTTTTGTCCTGAATGCAAATCTTGTCCTTCTGCTGTGCATTGCACTGTCCTCTCAGGAATTTCCAGTTTACCTGCAGTTTGGTGCCACTACATTGATAGTTTTTTTTGTTTTTTAGCATTCTGGGGAACAGTTAGTTTTCTCTCTTGGCATGCATGCTTCTGTGTTGTTTGAGGTCTGTTTTTATCTTGCTCTGCTGCTTTGTCAGTCTTGGAGGTCATCTACTTTTGCAGTATGTTTCTGCTTCCCTGATTAACTTCTGTCTTCTCTCCGTCCCAGTCTTAGAGTCCTGGTCCCGGTCCAAAGGACGCTCCAGTCACGTAGGACAACCACAGAGCACTCCCTCCTCTGTCTCCCTCCTCCCATCCACCCAACTCCTGTCCCGGCAGCAGCAGCACCCTCTGGGCTTTGGGCAGGTCAGTTAACCTCCATAGATAAAACATGTTACTATCAGTTATATAAAAAGTAAAGTATGGATGTTTCTCAAGCAGCCACATTTTCATAATTGTTCAAAATCACATTTGAAATGTGCGGAAAGCTGATTCGGGTAATTTCATAGCTGTTGTATGATAACACAATAAACAGTATTCAGGTCTCTGTCAGTTCCTGACCCAGGAAACCAGCTTATTGAAAACGCCTCAACTCGTACTCTGTGGACTGTGTGGCCTGGATGATATACTGATTCTTTTGAAAAGGTTCGGTATTTTTAGAAAGAGGATCTTTGGCTTTCCGACCAAGTTAGGTGAGGTGTTTGATACTAGGGCTTTACACAGAACAAACAATATGATCATTACCGAACTGGAGCTGTCTAAAATATACTAAATAAACTTAAACCTCTTTTCTGCTTAAATTTAACACTGTCAAACTAAAGTTTTTCTTCTTTGTACAGGGTGGGTGAAAAGTAACTAGTCATTAAAAATTGGCTATAGAACTTGTAGCATCACTGGAGTCATGATGAAAACAGTCTCTAAATAGACGGTAGATGGTAAATAGGATTTCATATTTCACACAGAAATATAGACTTTATTACCAATTTTAATGTCTAGTTTTCACCCACCCTGTATGTCTGAAGCTAGATAGTGGCAGAGGAGGGTAACGTTCCCTCTCACCACATTTGAAATGTCAGTGTAATGGGTTTCACAGCACATTTGCTGTCATTAGCCTGTATTTTCATTCACTTCATCAGTGTAGGGATTGTAAAAATCTAAAGTTTGTCACCAGCAGCTTACCTCTCCTGAACAAAGATTTCTCCCTGTTGTCTCATATGTGTGTCTATCACTATAATATAATAATAACATCCAAAAACCACCATCCAACACGCAGTTTGGACAGGCCATAAATCCCACTTTAGGTGTTTTCATATCTACCGTCTTTTCTGCAATCAGTTTGTCACATGGGGTTTAGCAGTCCTATCACTAGTTGTTGATGCAGCTTATGGAGCAAAAGGGAATGTTTGGTTTAATACATTGGGCCTCCCTTCTAATTCAGACATCACAGAAGCATTGTCTGTGAGAGTGTCTGACTGTACGTATTCAGATAAATTTCAGCCATTGTTAAAAAAACAAGTCAACATAACTCGCTAGCCATCCTATTATTTTGTCTCCAGCCCACAAAAAAGTCCGTGTTTGCTGACAGTAAATGGGTCTATAGGTGATTTTTGATAGCTGTTTTCAGTCTTTGTGATAGCCCTGTGCCTCTAAGAAAGAAAATGTAACAGACTGGGTCTTTAACAGATTGTCATTGTGCTTGTCCATTCCCTCCCTCAGGTGCATCCTTACAGGTCAAACAACAAAGAGTGGAACGGCAACTATGGCCCACTGCGGCCCCACGCCTACATCCCCCCTACTGTCCACACACACACTTTCACACACCTGCCGCACAGCCCCACACACACATCAGCCGCTCAGCACACACACAACCAGGGCCTGCCCCCACACGCCCTCCTGTCCTACCCTCCAAGTGGTCCCCTCGCTGCCCACCCCCACCCCATCTTGCCCCCTCAGCCTCCTCCTCTCCTCCAGCACAGTTATGGTCTTTCCCACCCCCAAGGAGGCACTATAGTCCACCAGGTGACTCTGGGCATCAGCACTCACCCCCACAGGCTCCTCCCCTCCCCAACCATCCACCCGCACCATCAGCCCGGCTATGTCCATCAGTTCAAGCCTCCTTTCCAACCACCTCCACCCCCTCCTCACCCTTACATGGCCTCCCCAGTAGCCTACACAGGCTTCCCTCTCAGCCCCACCAAGCTCAGTCATCACCCCCACTTTTCTTATATCTGAGGAGAAGGACGGGGCCACAGCAGTACTTTCTGGTGAGGAAGGGCAATGGGAAGTGGGCTGGTGCTGCAACCTGGGCAGGCAGAGCAAGCAGCAGAGCACCAATTGGACACTTGTGATGATGAAGACAAAAATAGAGTTAATAGGAGGGGGGGCAGATAACATAAGAGGTTGAGAAAGAAAAACAAGTATCAGCAGTGAAGCTAATGTTTTCTGGTGTTTTGAGGACAAAGAAATTCGCATTGCATGTTACCCCCCTGCCATTTGTTCAGCTAGTGTTCAGAGAATGTGGCCTAATTAGAGACTGGAAATTGTTTGTGGTCGTTGCTGTTGAGGCCGCGCGGCGTGCCCTTCCCTTTATTCTTGTTGCCTTGTAGCATGTGCTAGCCGGTCACATCTGTTTTATAAGCCATCCCAATTTGTATTACCCAGGATTGAATGCTCCTGTCATCATTTCAGGCAGCCTTAGCTGCTACCACCTCCTAGTGCCTTAAAACCTGAATCTATGATTACTTCAGGAGCTTAGAGATTGTACATTCAAATGGGCTTGCAGCACTTAACCTTCAGGCTCTAGCTATGATGGGCTTATTGGATAAATGTGACGGTAGTGCATGTGGTTTTGTTTTAACTTTGGCAAATGTTGGACTTTGCTTCCTAACTCAGTATGGATTTACTTTAGCTAGAGGCTGAATATTTAGGGCTTTGACTGAATGAGCTTTCTCTGTACATACAGGTATTTGATATTTTGATAGTTGATTTCTATTCACTATAGTACTTAACATAACAGTATTGTCACTGTTTACTGTAACTGCAATACAATCTTGATAGCCTTTGGGTTGCTGTGTTTAGTTATTTTTTTTTAGGCTAGATTTGCATTCATGCATTTTAGTTTTTAGATTTTGGGAGTGGCATCGATTTAAAAAAAAAAAAAAGAAGATTGTTTTTACTTTAAATGTTTCTCAGTGTTTGAAATGACCTATTAAATTACAGTATATTTGTTGGGCTAATGAGTGTTAGAGGTGTATCTGTAATTGTTTCTTCTATTTGTGTAGTTGAACCTTTGTTCATATATTGAAGTTGGTTGTCAGTTTTGATACATTCCTTCAGGGTGGATGCATAGCCTTCTTGTTTTGGTTTTGTGTTTTTGATTTCCAGTGGGTAGTAGAGCTGCATCTTTAATCTACACTCCGCACCAAAGACTGTTCATTAATCATTTCTGAAGCATGGTCAATACTATTTCTCCTTTGACCTCCAGCATAATGTTTTAGTTATCAACATGGAATATATTGTGAGAGCTCTATTTTAAAAATGAGGTTGAGGTTTTATTTTTTCTGAGCTATGTTTGGAAATGTTTATTTGGAATGTATAAATAATAAGCTGCTATGTACTGATCATCTACCACTTTGTAGCTGTGAATATAGAGGATTAATCTCATTCTAGCCTGCATTCTCGTTTGTATTGTAGTTCTGATGACTAGATAGAATAGAAGTGGGTTTTATTTTGATCAGAGTATATTGAATGCTATTCCTAAATGCTAGTGCCTCTGTATATTGGCTTTGTATTTTGAACTGACTGTAAACTGCTGTAATGGAAGTTACAGTGTCTATAAAAAGTATTCACCCACTTGGATGTGTTACCCTTTTATTGCTGCAATCACAGCACTGGGTCTGTGTGAATAGGTCCCAATCAGGCTTGCACATCTGGGCACTGCAATTTTATTCCATTCTTTTTTGCAAAACTGCTCAAGCTCTGCTAGCTTGCATGGGGATCAGGCGTGAACTGCCCTTTTTCAAGTCCAGCCACAAATTCTCTATCGGACTGAGGTCTGGTCTTTGACTCGGCCGCTCCAGAAAACTCACCTTGTTGTCTTTAAACCATTTCTGCGTAGCTTTCGCTGTATGCTTCGGGTCATTATCATGCTGGAAAATAAATCTTCTCCCAACCCGTAGTTCTCTTGCGAAGCATCCCCACAACATCATGATGCTACCACTACCATGCTTCACAGTGGGCATGGTGTGTTTGTGGTGATGTGTAATGTTTGGTGTCCGCCAAACAGAGTGTCTTGTTGGATGGCCAAAAAGCACCATTTTGGTCTCATCAGACCACTTGCCTTTTGGCAAACTCTAGTTGAGATTTAATATGAGTTTTCTTCAACAGTGGCTTTCTCTTTGCCACTCTCCCATAAAGTTGGACTGCTGAAGAACCCAGGCAACAGTTATACAGTCTCTCCCATCTCAGCTAATGAAGCTTGTAACTTCTTCAGAGTAATCATAGGTGTCTTGGTGGCCTCTGTCACTAGTCTCCTTCTTGCATGGTCAGTTTGTGAGGACGGCCTGATCTAGGCAGATTTAGACATGTGCTATATTCCTTCCATTTCTTGATGATGGATTTAACTGAACTCTGGGGGATGTTCAGTGCTTTGGAAATTTTTTTGCATCCACATCCTGACATACTTTTCAATAACCTTTTCTCTGAGTTGCTTGGAGTGTCCTTTTGTCTTCATGGTGTACTGGTAGCCAGGAATACTGAATAACCAGTGACTGGACCTTCCAGACACAGGGTTCTTTATACTACAATCACTTGAGACACATTTCACTAATTGTGAGACTACTAGCACCAGTTGGCTGTTGAATTAGGTCAGTCATTTTAAAGGGGGTGAATATTTATGCAATCACATATTTCACATTACATTTTTGTTTAATTGATATTACTTTGCAGAAAGCTGTTTTCACTTTGACATTAAAGAGTTTTTTGCAACTTTTTTGTCAAAAAAGCCAAATTACATTGACCATGATTGATTTATAAAATCAATAAAAGGGCAAAGCAAGGGGGTGAATACTTTTTATAGGCACTGTATGAGTTTTCTCCTTTGTTAAATTCTGTTGCATTTTGGTGTGTGTGTGTGTATGTGTGTGTGTGTGTGTGTGTGTGTATTTAGCAGCAGTATTTCAAAAGTAGGCTGGGTTCCCTCTTTGATTCTGTAACCAGTGTGTCATTGATGTATTATTGTTTTTCTTTTGATGATGTGGCTTTTTTCTCTTCCTGGAGTGTATTTGCAACTCCTTGTACTGTACAACGAGTGCCTTTATTCTGACAAGGGGCAGGATGATGTCTTGCATTGATATTGTAGACTAGTTCCTTCTAAGGAGATCAGCTCCTATTTTCACATCGTGAAACCCCAAAGTTGTTTTTTAGACTAGATGATGTCTAAAAACAATCCTTTTTTTCCACAGAATCCTAAGAAAGTACAAGTCAGGGAGTTTTATTGCACTCACAAAGAACAGCGTGCAGTGCTCACAAACATAGGGCCTGAACATACACAGAGGCAAAGCTTTATTCTCACACTATGAATGTATTTGTGAAACCTGAGACATCCAGTTTTGGTTTGCTAATGAGTTACTTTCTGGATTTCGGATGGTTCCACAGCATTTTCTCTCATTTTGTGATTAGCATGGTGGTAGTTCTTGTATGCAGCTATTACCATATGTAGATATCATGATGTATTTCAGTCAGGGGTACTTTCAAAATGCTTTATCTGTCAATCATAGTCAAAGTTTAGGTCCAAAGTTGTCTCATCTTCATCTACTCATTGTATTATGTTGTACCTCCGTGGATAGGTAAACAGCGGTATATGTACCGTTGAAAAGAGATGTGTAACACACTAAACAAAGCGGGTAATTGAGAAACCCCATATGTTAACTGGCATAATACAGACATGGTAACTTCTCCAGCCTTACAACAATTCTCTAACGTTACAAAAACAAGGCATGCAACATGTGTTTGTTTGTTTTTTTTAACTTACCATTAAGTCCCACTGAGTAGTGGAAATATCACTCCCTTTTCAAGTTGCTCCAAGGTCAGTAAATCCAACAAGTGGTCGCTGCATCTTTCCCCACACGACCACATACAGTCCCACAGTAATGAAATTAATTCTAACAGGTAGCGTAGCGCCGACAATAACATCATGGATTGTTAATCCGCTCATTAACCAGCAACACATCACACGCAGCAGACACACTGGCCTCAAGCAGTCAAAACAAACAGGTACTGTGCTCTGGGGGAGTCCAGCCTTGATCAGCTGATGACTAACCTCTGCGGGGGCCTCACAGGCCAACTGCTTGTAGGCTAGACCCGGTCAGGTAAAACAGTGAGTCCCTGCACAGGAGCATTCCTGGACATGCAGTAACCTCAGGCCCTGCATTTTTCTCCACATCCTCTGGTCACAGTGCAGCAGCAGGAGGTAAAATGTATCCACAAAACCTAGGGCAGTCAAAAATTCTGATTCTACAATGGCACCGGTGGATGTCTATTTTTATTTTTTTATCAAAAGAAGCTTTATTGAAAACATACATAAGGTAAAATAATGTGCCAATGTGGAAGGGATGACAGTGGATGTCAGGCAAGCTCACATGAACGCACAACAGCCTGGAGATTATGACCATTTGAGGAAATCCTTAAATTATCACATAATACTTTATTTTGGTAGAATAAAAGCCTTGTGAGCAAAAGTTTGCGAGATGTGTCTGAACAGAGTTGCTTCTGCATAGAAATGCTAAAACATATGTATACCTCATTTTTTGAGCTTTAGGTCACATCCAAGATGATAATTCACCGTTGTAACATTGTAGATAAGTAAAAAAACAAAAACAAGGAAAAGCATGCCATGGGCTCTTTAAGTAATAGGTGTATTTTGTGTATCCATCTAATATCTTAGCATTTTGATGACCCTTCAGTGAGAGGATGCACTGTTCATTTTTGAGTGCAGCCGAAACATGTAATTTGTACTTCACTTCAAGGATGAAGATTTATTTTTGACCCCTGTGATGTGCATTTTCTTATTGATTCCCCCATATACCTGTTCTTTTGTCAGCTCAGTAACTGAAATGGGATGAATAATGCACCACCTCAGTGATGTACCACATCACAACCCCCCACCACTTTGGGTTGATTGCTTAGGATGCATAGTCTGTCACCACAGGATCACACAATCCCAAGTCCAAAGCTCAACAAACACATGCAGCAGCCTTAAGCAGCAAGGCAGGCCTGGGGACTGTTTGAATATTTCTAAAATGTTTTTGTGTAAATTCCTTGATTAGGCATTAAAAACCAGTACTGCTTAAAACACTGGCAATAAGCAGCAAATGAGTTATTTGGTTTTATCAACATTTCAAATGCTGTACTCGCTTTCAGATACTTTGTGTTCTCTGGCCTGCTTATATCGGGCCACCATGTCATAAGTACCAACTGGCCAAACATGGGTCTCAACATCACATCTGAGCACTGGGCTGAAAAATAAACTGTGTGAAATTCAACTCCCTAAGATGTTTTGGTAGATTCTGTATCACAGTTATCTAATCATTGGGTTGACACTTATGTATTTAGACATAAATACTCTATGTAGACATGATTGCTAAATTGAAACTTGCTGTTCTGTGTAGATTTTTGTGGCTTTATGATTTTTCTTTGACGCTACACTAGTTTCACATGTAGCAACTGCACTGTGCAATATACAATAATATGAGGACTGGGGAAAAGATTGTCATTTGGATGTAATGATGTGTGTCTTACCAGTTTGCAGTCATTTTCTTTTTCCCCCTCTAGTTCTCAGTGACTTTCATTGTGATCAAGCCTTATGTCACAAAAAGTGGGTTCATTCTTGGTAACTCTTATTGGTGAGTGTCAAATTATGAATTGATGGTGTACTATGTCTCGATTCACTTTGAATTAAAAAAAAATGATATTTTGCTTCAGCCAGTGTTTGTTTTTGCTGATTTAGCTGTTATGTATTACAGTTTCACCGGGAACCAACTTGCATTTACTGACACAAAGGGTATACACAAAGATAATAATATGCAGTGATAATCATATTTCATATTATAAGCTACTACATGGGCATGGAAGATGAACCACCTGTGGAAAGATGGTAACACTTAATATGTTGATTGAATATATAGAATGTTTTACAATTGTTAAAATTAAAATTATCAACCAGCTCAACGTTATTTCTTCAAGCATGCAGACAAACTTCTAATCTTAATCTTGTTTTAAGTGTTTAGTTGGTGGAGAAGTGAAACTTTCAGTGTGATGACAATCATGGAAAAATGTAAAGTGACAATAACTTGAGACCTTTTTCAACAGTCTGTCTTGTTCAATAAATATAACTTATAAAATCAGTCATTAATGCATCACATTTCTTTGAATGGCGCCACCTTTAATGTAATGGTGAATTTCTACTTGGACAAGTCAACAGGCGGTCGATAAGTTCTCACCTGGAGCCGACTCCTAGGACGCACGCGACTTCAACGCACCTGGACCACGAGAGCATCCGGCTCTGGTGCCAGCGTGTCTCCTCTTTTATAGGCAGTGCACACTGACTGACAGTGCTAAGGACTGATTAGTGGATTAAGAAGACATGTGGGTAAGACATGTTGCTTTATTTTAATAGATTTACACATTCCAAAGAGGGAAACATTTGAAGGGGGACACACTTCGACACATCGGACTTACTGAGAGTGTTAGTGATGATGCAGTGAGACTTTCGCAGGTCCAGTTGTTCGGATGCCTGTGTGGGTTTTAAAATAGTCTTTAATAACTATGATTGTAAGTTCTTTATTTAAAAAAAATGCATCAAACACTTCATTGATGCCGGTAAACACTATAGTAGCATGATTTTGTAGTTATATTTGAAAGTGATGCAAACAAGTATTCAATTAATTTTCCACAAATCTGTGCAGGCTTACGCCAATAAGGCTAAACTTTGATGACAGGACAGTGTTTAGAAATTAAGGGGCCTAGAGGATGTTCCAGCAGGAAAATAATGATTTCTTTCACAGTAAACTGGGCATGATCGCGACAAGTTTAATGTGTGTCCGGGCCGTGCTGTCCTACTTGGGTGGCTGTGCAGATCAGGCAGAGTGACGTTGCCCCTCAGCCCCTCCTGCGCACCCCCCCCCTGCCACAAATGCATCTCCCAGCCGAGCAGCGCTACCGTCCGTGTCTGCGATGCAGCAGTGGGAAGTGAGACTCAAGTGATTTGTCTCATATTTCGGTAATCAAATGTGGCATTGTCAGTCTGACCGTCCTGGCCAGCCCTTCATTTTTAACCATAATTACACCAAACCTGCAGACTAGACTGCATACACCTACCTGTTAGGAGCGGCGTTAGGCCAGGCACAATTAACCAAGAAACTGCCTCAGAATTTGCTTGTAGATACAGTATATTGTCTGGTACAAACCAGTGACTGCAGGGGCGTATCATGCTTTTTAACAGTGTGGGGGATGAGGTTTGTCTGGGGTGGGGGTGTCTGAGCAAGACTGAAGCTGAAGGCAACTAAATGGATATTCAATATTCTGTTTGCTATCATTATCAGTGCAACACAATTATAGCTTAGTGTTTCTGAATTACACTGCATTATCTACATTTCCAATATGCCCAACCCTGATCAACACTATAACAGCCATTTATGCCACTCACTCATATTGTTACAATTTACCAACCCCTTTTTTTTCAGCACACCCTTGATTCTTAAGTTGAAGAAATACATTTTCTGCATTGTTATTCTGAAGGAAAAGGTCAGCTACAAATTGAAACTCTTGTGTAATATGATTTTAAATAATTTTATTTAAACAATAAACTGATGAAGTTTAATGCTTAAAGCATTGTTTACAGTTGGTTACAATTGCACAAAAAATGTTGGATGTTGCCAACATGCCATGAAAACCAACTGGCCTGAACATTTAACAATGGATATATGAACATTTGAACCTTCACTCAGTTCAGTTAAAAGAACCAAAAGTGCTCTTTCTGTTTTCCTTGCAAGAGACAAACTGATTAGCAGTCATTTTTCTGTTCACCCTATCCAGCTTGTCTATATGTACATGTCACACAGCAACACTGCTGAGGTGGGTTTGGGTCATGGTGCTGCGTAGCCATGTTTTCAGCCTCCAGAGGTTTCTGAAACTCTTTTCTGACTCTGTTGATGACACAGGCACAACTAGGAGGAGATGAGCAACTGTTTCAACTTGGTTTTCTGCATCTTAATACTGTGCTGCAAAAAAGTCAGTGGTAAGTGGTAGCTAGGTCAGACAGGACTGTGAGACTGTTTAAAAAAATATCCTACTTGTGCTAACATCATACAGCTCCCTATCTAACTTTGTTAACAACGTAATACTAGCTGCTGAGGTGGTGAACAGGGTACATGATGGATAGTAGGTATTTATTAGCAGATATTCCATTGTGACAGCGAGTTTGGCACTGTGATGCAGTGTTCTTCACATTTACTGCCTCACCTTCAGACTGCTATGTGTATGCGTGTGTGGGTTGTTAATACTCTTTCGCTGACATCATCAATCTACAGTCAGGGAAAAAATTATTTGAACCCCAGCTGATTTTGTAAGTTTGCCCACTAACAAAGAAATGATCAGTCTACAATTTCAATGGTAGGTTTATGTGAACAGTGAGAGACACAACAATAACAAAAAAATCCAGAAAAAT
>NW_018127945.1:1303482-1304327 GCF_001952655.1 Monopterus albus | reverse complement strand
AATTGTAGACTGATCATTTCTTTGTTAGTGGGCAAACTTACAAAATCAGCTGGGGTTCAAATAATTTTTTCCCTGACTGTATAATAGACTATGTTAAAGTGGTAGTAGGGGTGTTGCTAGACATAAAGATCTACTGGGGCACAGGCCCCCCATTACTCAAGTCAACAACTGTTTTTCTGAAATGTCTGCTACATGAATGAAATGTGATATCCGTTGTGTGATGATAACTTCCCTGGCTTAGCTCACTGTTCCACCGCTGTACTGCTGCTAAAGGTTTAAATATATGAAAATATTTATTTCAACATACATTTAGAACATTCTCAACATGATTTTATGGTGTAAAGGTCTGGCCCCATGTTGCACATTTCTTCTGCATTTCACAATAATATAATTGTCAAGCAGTTCCAGTGTGATTTGTCAAATTTAAACTTTAACCAGTTAATCTATCAACAAATTATTAATTAAAAAACACAGTCTAATCAGTCTAATTTTTGTAACTCATGAGTCCTCATAACATATAGATGCTCCAACTTCTTTAAAATTGTATTGTGCATTGATAGTTAATACTCATACACCTGTCTTCATAGATACAGGGCAAGTGTGGATCAGTGGGTAGAGCAGTCATCTCCCAACCGGAGGGTCGGTGGTTTGATATCACGGTGCCTGCAGTCCACATGTCAAAGTGTCCTTGGGCAAGACACTGAACCCCCAAGTTGCCCCCGATGGTTAGAGCCATTGGTTGAGTTGGTGTCACAGATGGCTGCCTTGGTTCTGTACCGGAAACAAATTTGTTGTGTGTAATATACTTGGCCAAAAAAGGTATTTTCCTTATTATTATACACTGA
>NW_018127945.1:1298058-1303463 GCF_001952655.1 Monopterus albus | reverse complement strand
TTGTTAAATGTGCATAAAACAAACATATTTGGACTGTGTGACAAAACTATAAACTATTTTGTCTTCATTCATTCAATTCAGAATGAACAGTCCAACTTTAGCATACACAGCTACATGTGATGCATTATACAACATACTTGACATTCATTTTATTTCATTTAGTAGATAGCGTTTTAAGAGGAGTCCAACTGATCACATGCAATGATGTACAGAGATCTAATTTACTTTATATTCCACATGTGCATCAGGATATGTTCTAAATAACCAAATTAACCCTGACTGCTGTGCCTTAGCTTCTATTTTGCTTTGACATTCTGAATTAGAACAAATCAATTATTTTCCTGTTATTTTCGATCTATATGAATCCACTGCCAAACATAGGAGCTTGTTAGCACTGGAATGTGTGCTTTTACTGGGGCACAGCAGATCAATACTGGGACATGTGCCCCTATGGGGGGTAGGCTACTACAGTAGGATAATTTAGTAGGCTATTGCACTTCCGTGATGTTGTGTCACAAGTGATGACTTAAAGAAATAAACGGGTTAAAACAGACAGAGTTGAGGCTGAGATTTTCTGATTGTACTAGAATGGATTCCGTTCTTGAAATATTGTAGGTGGTATATTTCCGATAATATAAGTTGATAATATCTTTTGGAAAATTCCAGTCTGGGGGCACACTGTGGGTGGAACAACCCAACCACAGTTTGGGTTTGTAGGATAATAGCTTTATTTGAAAAATATATTTACAATATTCTCCAAACCCAAACTCATATAACTCTGATATTAACACCGTGTCTCAGACTTACTGAGAATCCACCTGAAAGTGAGATGTGTGCGGCGCGTTCTTTCTTTGTCATCAGAACAGATGTCTGCCAGTGGGGCAGTGGTAGGGGAGTCTTCAGGTGGACAGACAGCATAAATGTATTCGACAAAAACAGTTTTCATGTAAGATCTTCAGGAAGAAATCTCGTTTTATGTAGCCTATCAATGTATTGATTTTCCCTGGCTTATACAGAGGGTCAAAGTGAATCTTGTAGCAGCCGGATCAGTTCTAATAGATACCAGTACCAACAGAAAATAATGGGGTTTGTGTGATTTTTAAAGAGCTGTCTGTGGAGAATACACTTCACTAAACACGGCAGAAGGGGAAAAAATAGAGCTGAAGTATAAAAAATGTGACGGTTCCAGGGGAGACATGTGTCTCTTGATTCAGAGTAGACTGACCAAGCACTAACCACTGGGGGAAATGAAGCCAAAACCTACATTTCCTTGAATGGCCACTTGTTAAAATTCCCAACTTTACAGCAGAGATAAACATGTTTATAGCCTGGCTAAAAAAAGGTTTTGGTCTCTTTAACTATATTCTGTGACAACTGTATATTGAGACAAAAAGTTATGCATAATTAAGGGAATGGTCACTTTGAGTGACAGGTGTGTGTGTGTGTGTGTGTGTGTGTTGGGGGGGTCATGCCATAAGTGGCTGCCCACTAGCTGCCTAATGAGCTCCACTCACACTCCACCTCTTTGCCCATTTTTGAATTAGACGCAGCAGGTGGTGTGAAGTGCTTCCATAATAGCAACGACCAGACTTGAGCTTCTAAACGGCTCTTCAAAAAACCAGTGGATGATGTCACGATGGGTTTGTTTGGCCAGCTTTTATATACAGCCAATGAGTGATGCATTTGATAGAATAGAATTCTATCTACAGCATGAGATGGACATGAGACTTGCATAGAAAACACTTCCAAAAAGGCTTCCAAAAATGCTCAGTGTAGATTAGCTGTTAAACTTCTGTGAGACATGCAGATATACATTATAGGCTACAAATGCCTTCAGGCATATAGGCGGGTTAAGTGATGACAGTTCCAAGGGCCAAGGACTAGCAGGGGTCTACAAAATGTCCATAGATGTTGTGTCCATGCATCTTGATTGAATGGCTATAACCATTAAATTCTATTTTCACAGTAGGTGTTAATTAGCCATACCAATAAAATTTAAAAGTCAAAGGTACTTTACTGTGTTTATATTCTGATCGAAGTCAGACGGGGCCATGCAGACACCTCTGTTTCTGTTTGGTTCCTGAATAAATAGACTCCTTTGTAGAATTAATTTATGTTGCAGTTAAAGTAGTGAACACTTTTTAATGACAGTGGAAGTGTGAAACTGTGCCCCTTCAAAAAATGTGAATGCATGTTGCCCCTGTATACATCATTAGTTACATTGAGTGTTGGGGGGCCCAGAACGATATTGTTTCATGGGGTCCAAAATCTCCGGTGGCGCCCCTGTCACCCATTAAACAGACTTTACAGGGCAAAATCGAGAGTTCCTTTCACCCCACCATGCAAAATGCACTTCCTTACAAGCTGTATGCTTTTATTTTGAAGGCAGCATCATTGGTTTGCCGGTATTGTCGCCGTGCATTGACGCCGCTGCCAGCTGAGATAGAGAGAGCCAGGCGGGCGCAGTAGAGACATCAGACACAGAAAGATACGTATCGGAAGATTAAAAAAAAGTATTTTTTTTATTTCCTCGGTCCCTTGTCGACCCTCACAGCCTTCAGCAGGCTCATGGAGAGCGGAGCACTGCTTGTCCGTACGGGGGGCAGGTTGATCGAATGCCTTTCACCACAGCAGCGCCGTTAGATGTTTTCCATTCAGGATTAATTGCTTGCCTAATGGCTTCCAAACATGCACCTCTCTTCAGCAGCGGCTGCAGTGGCCCAGGGGTCAGAGGGGTAAATGATAAACAAGACCCCTGCTCGTCCTCTCCGACTGCATGGATCCTGGATGCAGGGATGGTGGCCGCCTGCTCGCCTAGGAACGGAACGTGGACGCGGTCGCTGAATGGCATGCTGGCCCGGTGTTTGGTGACCATCTGCGCGGTGCTGATGCTGATGATACAGAGCTCATTGGCCATCGACGGTAAGATACTGATGCTGTCTGTATGCATTCAGTCTGTCGGAATGCTCCTTTATTCAGTATAATCAGACGAAGTTCAGTGGCGCTGAATGCTCCGACTCCCAGTGTCAAGATGCTTCGATATTCTTCCATTATTAATATGGATCTTTATTAGCTAGTATAGGAGACGATGACTGAAGATTTCACCAGACTCGGTTAGTTGTGAGTAGTATAATAACCAGTAAACAAGCGGTATAAGATGGCAGTCATTTTGGTCTGGGGCTGTTTTTGTTGAGGGCTTTGTTGCTATTGTCATAGCCTACGCATCATTCAATCATTTAATTTACTGCTCTAATTGCGTTTTATATACGTTTATTTAATATTTAAAATAATCGGGGTAGTGGCACACAGGCCCAAACCGCTATCACGTCCTCTTACACAATGTGGAGCTCAGGGTTGCGCCGCAACAACACACCGCAGCCGTTTCTTCCATTCAGGACGAAACTTTTGATTCATTCATGAGGTCGTCAACCTCGAATAAGATTCATAGGAGATGTCTCATTCTTGGCACAGATAAAATCATTTCTTATCTATTTATGACTATAGGTCTTTAAGAGAAGCAACGATTGATGTAAAGCTTTGTAATGACATAAAACACTGACAACAAAAACCTAGTTTGATAACTTATTTCGTTAATATTTGCCATATAGTTGTAGTGTTTGAAGTCATTGAGAAGAGAGTGGTTTTAAAGAGGGAACATACTGTATTTCAGGCTAAAGCTGAATGAAGTCATCTTTTAATGTGTCTTAAAGCACTGGGCTCTTTGGCAGCATTAACCTCATTTGCACATCTGTTTGTTGGGTAAACCTGTAGGCTTTGACTACACTTGATGATATACTATATGATTACATTTATAATCATCAGTTCTCGAAAAAGAATATTAAGGAGACTCAAACACAACTGGCATACAGTAGATATATACACACACAGTAGAATATCACAAAACTGAGAGTTAAATGCATTTGAGATCATTAAAAATCCAGTTGTTCAAACCAGTTTAAAGCAACATAACCATACCACTGGCTATTAAAGGGTCAATTCAACCAAATTACAAAAAGTTATTCCTCCATTTAACCCCAATGGGAACTAGCCATGCAGAGACAGATGGTTGACAAACTAAAGGACAAACCTGCATAATAAACCTGTAGCAAATTATCCACAGGTGCACAAAATATTATGTCACTGCATTGTTTCACTTTATTGGAGTATTTACCAGTACTAATGAAGTGAATGAGCACAGCTGCAGCTGTGTTCATTTGAATGCCTTCCTGTTTATAAGGATCTGTGCATGGACCTTTGTCTGTGTTGCAAATGTGTCGACCAAGATGGGAGTATAGAAGAAAGAGAAAGTTCATGTTTACTGAACTTTGACAAATCAATGTAATCACAGTCTTCTGCCAGCCAAATCATCTTTTATTTCATTTAGTCATTGAATAATGGTATGATCTGTAAGCTTGCAAAAGTCCCTTATGTTCTCCTCTGCCATCCCAAAAAGAGAGGTGCACTTTAGAAATACCATCTCCTTCTTTAGAAGTGTTCTTAAACCGCACAGATGTTTTAAATGAATTACAGCTGCCATGCTGTCAGCATCCACCCACCCATTAATTATCAACCACTTATCAGGGGATCAGGTAGCAGGTGCAGCGGGTTCAGTAACTTACTGGCCAGACAAAGGGCACTTCAAAGGGGACTTCAAAGGACCCTAGTGAAGCTGACCTTTCAGAGTTGCACTGATTAGGGAAACCAGGGCACTCTCCTGGAGTCAGACCTGAGAGGTAAGCTTATTGGCAAGCCTCAGGTGGCAGGGCTTTGAGCAATGGGGCCTGGTCTGGCAAAGCCCAAAAAATATTTTATGGAGCTCCTACCCTGTGGATCCTGGTCCTACCAATCCCTGGCATCATAAACTGGGGGAGGAGGATGCTGACACCAGTGCCCCAAATTTTAGGACTGCTTTCTGCTAACATGACATACCAGCTGCAGTTCCTTCTGCTGTGGTAAATCGGGTGCTGAGGATATTTGTATATATTTCTTTTCTCTCCTTCTTTATTTTGTGTTTCTGAATGGGAATGCCTTAAAATACATATTGCATGAGACCAAACACACACCTTCCAGGGGCACTTTTCTTCTTTTTTTGTTTTTTTTGCTGGTGCAAAGCCTAACTGCGAAGCTCTCCTAACTCTTTGGTAAAGAACACACACAGTTTATCACCAAAATGTGAACCACAAAACCACAGTAATTATCCCCCAAAGTATGTCAGTAGGTGTTGGCCCACCACATGCCACAGCCTAAATGTAATTTCAACATTGGTGTTGGCAGCCCTAGGATGAGATTTGAAAAACATAAATGTCAAATGTCCTGTCTGTTTCCAGGAATAATGACTCAGTTCTACTCAGGATGTTTACCAGACTACTGTGGAAGGTTTCCAGTATGAGACATGGTCCTGCTGA
>NW_018127945.1:1289246-1298042 GCF_001952655.1 Monopterus albus | reverse complement strand
TGCCTTTCTTTTTTTATATTTCCCAGTTCAAGTGATTAGTCAAAACCAAAACACAAAAGCATGTCTGTATGTATAGTACCTTACATAAGTCAACCAGTACTCAGACCTAAAGACAAATAAAGAAAATAAAAATTTTGTTTTTTCTGAGGTACCATAATATACACTGGGTCAACATCACATTTCATGCAAAGTGAATAGTCTTCATGATATATTGGGCTTTTTATTTAAATCTGACTCGCAAGTAACCCGTTGTTGTTTTTTTCAAAATGTAGGAATGAAGTGATAAGTGGGTCTCAGGTCTCCATAAAATCATTGTTCTGTTAATTGGTAGAAGCTGTGGACAACTTACAGTCTCAGTGATTACATGAAGGAGGTTGTGCTGCCATTCATTGTGGTAATTGGCATTTATGGACAGCAACTAATAGCTTCACTCGTAAACACAATTTGATGATATCCAAAAAAATGTCCTGCCTAACCACAGCATGGCTGAATACTCAAAAGTCCAGGATCACTTTGAGAAACATGACATTAAAGCCATCCTTCTAATTTTTTAAAACTGAGTAATTGGAGGACAAATCACAACAAATGGCTTATATAATTACATCACAATTGTGATTAAATTGTTGAATTGTTTATTTGCTGTTCTGTTGGCCTGGACTGGCTGACACTTAGGGTCAGAAAGTCAGAACAAGGCTATGACTACCACCTCAGCAACCTCTCTTATTACTTTTTAAGTGGGAAATGAATAAAATGCTGGCTTATCATATATACACATGCCACCTCTTCTTTGCGAGTCATTTGAAGCTGACAAAGAAAGACTGTACCCTTAAAGTAAGCACATATTTGCTGAATGCAGACCACCCTGTTAAGTGTAGATGTGATGAAAGATCTAGAATATGGAAAAGATTGCTAAATTATTGGAAAAAGACAGTTTATCTGGCCAGCCTACCCTGTTAAATCTGAGCAAATCACCCACTCACTCTCAGCATATCCTCTTTTATATTGCACTGCTGTGCCACTTACGAGTGAGCTTTTCCATAGCATGGCTCGAGGAGATTTGACTTTCTCTCTCTTACCTGGTTACTCAAGTATTTCAGGTCTGTTAGAGGGAAAATGTTCTCACTGTATTTCATATTCTCCATCTCCCTTTATAACATGGTGTGCGATTTATGGTTGTGTGTGTGAACAAACAGTACAGTATGTGATTGTGCATCTGTGTGTGTAGGTGTTTCTTTAATAGGTCTACAGAGATCTTCATCCTCAGTCAATAGTGTGTTACCATGGGAACAGATCTGCAGCCAGCACTTTTCTCACTGTGTGTCTGTGTTCGTCAGTCAGGGATTGAAATAACATCTAAGTAAGTGCCAGGTTAGTCTCTGATGCCTAATAATCAGGGTCAGATGACACACAAGTGTAGATAACATGCTCTCTGAAGCACTCGGTGATTTGTGGGGTTTAAGCTGAACTCTAACCTTCTGCTTCCAGCTGCTAAACATCCAGTTTTCTTGTCATCTCTCAGTCATTTATCGCATTTGTCTATATGACCCTTTTCCACCTCTTTGTATAATAGCATTTTTTTTTACAAACGGTTCAGAACAACAGGACATACACACAGGTAACAAAATGAAAGGACAAACCAACGTGAAGTATCAGAATGGTGTCGGTCCACCACGTGCCACCAGAACAACTTCAGGGCTGCTTGACATTAATTGTCCAAGTCTCTGACTCTAGTGGAGGGATGAACACCATTCTTCCAACAAATATTCCCTCATTTGACATTTTGATGATGGTGGTGGAGGCTCTGTTTAACACGTCGCTCCAAACTTGGTTGAGAGCTGGTGACTGTGACGGCCACAGTGTATGATTCACATCATTTTCATACTCATCAAACCTTTCAGTGGTGGCATTGTCATCCTGGAAGAGACCACCTATTTATTCTGGTTTTTCCATTCATTTGTCACCTGTCTGTATGATAAGCATGACAAATCATGACAACATTTACAGCATTTACTGTTTGCCTCAAGATCATTGAGTCAGAAGACAAAATGATTGTCACCGCATTAACTTTCCGGAAATGTAAAATTCGGTCTGAGTATTATAAACATGTATCACCTGAGTTAGGTATGCTTGCTTTAGTGATGAGTTTTCTACCACTACTACAGACATATTCTGGTTTGATACCATAAATGTGTTACAGTTTGATGTTCAGCCTTTGACACCATTGAGATTCTAGAGAAAGCTGAAGGGATGGTGCATGTGCTATTTTCCATCATAAAAATAATACCTACCTAACAGTGTTGGGCAGGTTACTATAGAAATATAACCGGTTACACTGAAAAAACTTAGAAAAAATCAACTGGACTAGATTTCTAGGTCGAAGACGTTTCACCTCTCATCCAAAAGGCTTCATCAGTTCTGACTGACTGGTGTTGAGCCGGAGATATTGATCCCGCTCGGTGTGGTTTCAGTCCTTAGAAGGCCAACAATGTCCCTTAACAACTGAGTCGTTACAGCCCAGTATCGGTGAGAATCATTACCTGTCTTTGGATCCTCCCCTGTCGACTGATGCCTGTTGTCCTGGTGGGCATGTTTGGGCAGAGATCTCAGAACAGGTTTGTAGATGGAAGACAAGTTGTGTCTTAGTCCACCACCCATATTTAGTGAGGGGTGTTCTATTTTTACAAAAATAGCTTCCTTAACACCTCTCTCAAACCAGCGATGTTCTCTGGAGAGGATCTGGACTTCACTGTCTTCAAAAGAATGTCCTTTGTCCTTCAGGTGGAGGTAGACTGCTGACTCTGGTCCACTGGAGTTGGCCCTCCTGTGTTGGCCATGCGTTTGTGCAGCGGCTGCTTAGTTTCACCGATGTACAAGTCGTTACACTCCTGACTACACTTAATTGCATACACCACATCACTCTGTTTATGTCTGGGTGTTTTGTCTTTTGGGTGGACCAGTCTCTGCCGCAGGGTGTTCCCTGGTTTAAAGTTAACTGGGATATTGTGGTTGTGAAATATCCTTTTTAACTTTTCTGATAAACCAGCCACATAAGGGATGACAGTGTTATCCCCTCTTGTTTCTGGTTTCTCAAAAAGCAGGTATTGGTCTGTGTGTCTGCGATGGATTGGCGACCTGTCCAGGGTGTACCCCGCCTTCGCCCGATTGCCGGCCGGGATTGGCTCCGCCCCCCCGTGACCCCGCTCAGGGATTACGCGGTAGAAAATGAATGAATGCATGAATGGTCTGTGTGTGTAGGTTTCTGATATACTTCTACCTTCAGGGTTCTGTCCCCTCCCAAGTGGACTGCACAATCCAGAAAGGCCAGACAGTCATCTCTGGCATCCTCACGAGTGAATTTGATGTTGCCATCCACAGAGCTGATATGTTTGGTGAAAGCCTCTACCTCCTGGGTCCTGATTTTAACCCATGTGTCGTCCAAGTAGCGGAACCAGTGGCTGGGAGCGGTGCCAGTGAAGGAAGCCAGGGCTTTCTCCTCAATTTTTTCCATGTACAGGTTGGCAACTATAGGAGACACTGGGGAGGCCATAGCACAGCCGTGTTGTTGCCTATAGAAGTGCCCCCTAAACTGGAAGTAGGTGGTGTTTAAACAGAGTTCTAGTAGAGTGCATACATGGTCTGGGGTGAGGCTAGTCCTGTTGTTTAGCGTGTCATCCTTCAGCAGTCTCTTCTTCACTGCCCTGACAGCCTCTGTGGTGGGGATGCAAGTGAAAAGTCCTAAGATAAAGTTAAACCAGGCAGTGTAAACCTCACAACAGTACTGGAAACATTTTACTGTCAAACTTTAATTAAAGGTTCTTCAACAAAACTTCAATTTCTGAACGGACACCAAACAAAACCCTTTTCTGATTTGAGAAGGAAAATACTTTCTAACTACCTCAAAAGCTTTCTAACTACCTCAGCATGGAAAAACATTCTTGTCCAGCAACATGACCACCTGCCCTAGTGTTGTCGGCTGGTCACAGCCAGGCGTAGCAAACTCTGGTTGTTTAGAGCAGTGGGCAATGATTGGATCCGCAGATGAGAGCTGGTGGACAGTCAAACAAGAGAACCAATGAAAAGCATTTTTCAAAATTTAACACCAGCTGTCAAATGAATGGAGCCTATCTACAGTAGATGTTGAGACAGGGCCTTGTTAGTTGATGATGTTATTTGTTCCAGCATATTTGCTGACATGCACTGTTCTGAAATATGGCAAAAAAAGGCGAAAAGATGCAAAGCTGATATTCTTCATATAAGCCTTGATCCAAACAGAATTTATTCAGATGTAACCCCTTTGTAATCATCAACATTTTGATTAGTAACTCTAATTTAATTACGTATTTTTTCCCAATAACTATGACTGATTACAATTACATTAATTTTGTAATTTAATTACAGTAGCTAGTTACATGTAAGTAGTTCCTCCCCATCACTGCTGCCTAATAAAGGCACTAGTAGTAGAAAGCAGAACTTTAAACTCACAAAAGACAAAAGCCCAGATCTTCTGGTGTCCTGTTTGGCTCTGATAACCTGGACAGCACTGTGAGGAATTGAATGGCTGGCCAGAGAGTCATTGATAAATCCTCTGCTGATCACCATTTATCTGCTGTCATCCATTAAAATGACTGAGGGTGCTGGCCAGGTACAGTACAGTCTGGCTCCTCTCTGTGCCCTTCTCTCGCTGAGATTGCAGGAGCCGGCTGAGAGTCAGAGCTGTGACAGGCAGCGCTGGCACAATCTGATTATAAGTTTAGTGTGTGTAGCCTAAAAGGTCTCTTGTGATGCATCTAGTCAGAAGAAATGCAATTTAGTGTTACCGGTGTATACAAGAAAAAAAAAGAGAGTAGGCATTCAGACAGATGCTTACTGAGGCTGAATTTAAATGTGATTGCAGGGTTGATGCAATTTGCATTAAGAAGGCGTTTTGTGCACACTGCTGCTCCATATCCATAGAAGCACAGCCATATCTCATATCAGTGAACTTGATGAGATCAAGATTTTCAGGGGTGTTACACTGTTAAAGCTGATTGGGAAACAAAGATGTGTAACAGTGATGCATACCAAATCTAGGGCTGTTATCAAACCGATAAAACCTATAAATATTTATCTGTGCAGAGCTTAATTAAATATGAAAGGAGAATGCCTTTATTGTGTGTTTTCTTGCATATGTCAGTTTTTAGTAGATTTTACTCATAGTTGTTGTGGATTTACAGTGTTCAAAGCCCACTTAAGCACCAAAACCACGTTTCATGCCTGGAGACTGTCAGATGTGGTACCTCTGGAAGCTCTGATGATGGTTGACAGATGTGAGCGCTTGCTGTGCTCCATCCTGCTCCATTTGATGCCAGCTACTTGGCTCCATAAGCATTCTCGCTCACGTACACTCAGTTCATCGACTTAGAAACTTTGACAAATTGAATGAGTGGCAGTACACGTTCAGCTGTGTTCTCTTCAGCGCTCAAGTAAATAACATTTGTGAGATTCAATTCAGAAGGTTCCCAAAGCCACAGTTCACTTCTGCTCAATGTATTTTGTGTCAAATTGTGTCTCTTAAACTGTGTTAAGAAGGGTAAGTCACCAGACATGGGTGTTTGGTCAAAGACCAAAGAGATATTTTTTAGCACTCATACAGCCAACACTCATGATGCACAGATAATAATGTTAGCGACAGTTAAATGCACTGGTGATAGCCATGGCTGGAGGCACTAGATTTTTGGGTTGTCATCCATCCATTCTTGTAATTTCAGGAACACATTGAAGGAGATTATTCAAATTTGCATAAACATCTTCTTGGACTCAAGGATGAACTGATTAGATTTTGGTGGTCAAATGTAACTGTAACTACATGTCTGTCTCATTGCTGTGAATTTGAATGGTTGGCGGAGGCGTACAACCACAAAGAGGTAATTCTGGTTGTTTAGATATCAGTGAACACTGATGCTTAGCAATAGAGATTAGACAATATATCGAGATACAAACATGTCACAATATCGTTTTGTCTGGTGATATATAATAATGAGTTTAAAAAAACAATCTAATCATTTTTTGTAACTTATAAGGCCACGTAACATATCAATGCTCTAATCGCTTTCAAAATTGTGTTGTGCAGTGGATAGCTGGTTCTCACACACCTGTTTCCATAGACACACTGAACTTCCTCTACACTTTCCCATCCTGCCTCAGGTTCACCTATTTGTTAAATATGCATAAAACAAATATCGTTTGGACTGTGTGACCAGAAAATCAAATATTATGTTACAGGCTATTCATTCAATGCAGATCGAATAGTCCAACCTTAAAATAGCCTACTATATGTGATGCATTATGCAACATAGGCTACTTGGCATTCAGTGTATTACATAAAATGCCAGAATGCTATAAATAGTGTTTAAAGAATAGTCCGACTGATCACATGCATTGATGTACAGAGCTCTAATTTATTTCATATTCAACATCCATGCCTGATTACGTACTAATGTTTCCTTGTTAATCAACTATATCTAGATCTTACCTCTTATACCCTAAACTTAATTTAGTCCATGTCACATACCTCAGTCCATTCCTATATATATACATGGATTGCTGCGTGCGTGCTGCAGTGCACCAGCTACAATGTGCACAATGTGCATATGTGTGCACCATGGTGTACCAGCCCTGATCACTGCGCATATCAGTCTAAAGTCATCCACTGGCAAACACAGCAGCCTGTTAAAACTCAAATATATGAGATTAATGGGGCACAGCAGATCAATAGGGTACATGCCCCAGTAAAAGGGGTCCAATGATGCCTATGAATATTGGTCAAATTATTATTATTTTTTAGCTTTTTTTATACCATCTGAATAGTGCGTGGGGCTAGTGGCGCAATGGATAACACGTCTGACTACAGATCAGAGGATTCTAGGTTCAACTCCTGGCTAGCTCAGATTTAAGGGGAGGCAACAGTGATGCAGTGGGTAGAGCAATTGTCTCCCAACCTGAAGGTTGGAATCTCAGTGCCTGCAGTCGAAGTGTCCTTGGGCACGACACTGAAGCCTCTGCCTAATGATTTTACAACATGTAACAAAGCAATTAGCAAACTCTCCCACTTCATTAATGTTTAAAATACAGGCATATACTGGCAAGTATTCATTACAATTTTAATATGAGCAATATTTTCTAGAATGGTATGCTTAGTGGACACATTTTATTTGATTTAAAAAAAGCTGACATAACAAAATCCACAAAACAATAAGACAGATTGAATTGGGTAAATTACAGTTAGACTTGATCATTAAAAATGAAAGAAAATTTTTTTGTGCAAGCATTTTATGCATTCTTCTATAAATCTTCAGTAAACGTAAACTCTGTTCATTACAGGAGTTTTGTAAAAAGTGTCCCCCTCCAAAAAAAAAAAAAAAAAAAGAGGCATGAGCTGATTTGGTGAACTGTTACATCCCTATCCATGGTACATCTGCATCTCAGAGACTCTCTTACTGCAGGAGTGAAGCCTGGCGTCATGATGAAACACCTCTACTGGCAGAAACACAGAGAAGCAGCTTGATTATACAAAAAAGATGAAATTTAATGAGCTAACTGACAGCTCTGTTTGAGTTAAGGCTGTGGTTCAAGGCGATGTGTTATTGTGATTGTGACCAACCTAAACCTCTCTGACAGAATCCTTGTTAATGCTGTTATGCACAGAATGCCATGAAGCTGCGCACACACACACACACATACATGTCTTTATGCCTTTGTGTGGCCCACGTTCTGTGACTTCTTTGTGAGGGTCACCACTTCTACTATAGCTGCAATGGTGCAAAACACAAATCTATCATGAGGTGGTAATAGAGAATCAAAATGTCACTTCAGAATTCAGAAAACTCGAAATAAAAAAAATCTTTTTCTTCTACACGTGTGAGGACCGGAGCCTGTTGCCAAGCAGATTTGGTGAACTGGACCTTTTGTCACAAAGCACCAAAACAATGCATGTTACTGTATATCACCAGATTTTAGCAGATCTTTCATAACTGTCCCATTACTTTCCTGGTTAACCCAAACCACAGCATTACAGAGATGGAAGCATGTGGTTTTTAATTTTGCCAATGTAAAGTGTATTTAACCCTTGTGTGGTGTTCACTTTTTGGACTGGAGGTGTGTGCTCCTCCCTGGTTAAAGTGGAGCAGGGGCTGGGGCTGGGGGGGGGGTTTGTCAGTGTGAGGGTCCAGAGATGATAAAAGCCTGGAGATGTGTGGTTCTCCATGGGTGAACCATGGTTCTCCCGGTGGGACATGCCTGGAACACCTCCCTAGGAAGGCACCCAGAAGGCATCCTAAACAGATACCCGAGCCACCTCAGCTGGTTCCTCTCGATGTGGAGGAGCAGCAGTTCTACTCTGAGCTCCTCCTGGGTGACGGAGCTTCTCACCCTATCTCTAAGGGTGCGCCCGGCCACCGTGCGGAGGAAGCTCATTTTGGCTGCCTGTAACCGGGATCTTGCCCTTTCGGTCATGACCCAAAGCTCATGACCATAGGTGAGAGTCGGAATGTAGATCGACCAGTAAATCGAGATTGCCTTACAGCTCAACTCTGTCTTCACCACGACGAACCGGTACATCGACCGCATTACTGCAGAAGCTGCACCGATCTGTCTGTCAATCTCCCGTTCCATCCTTCCCTCACTTGTGAGCAAGACTCCGAGATACTCAAACTCCTCCACTTGAGGCAGGAACTCTCCACCAACCTGAAAGGAACAAGCCACCCTTTTCCGACTGAGAACCATGGCCTCGGACTTGGAGGTGCTGATTCTCATCCCAGC
>NW_018127945.1:1288039-1289232 GCF_001952655.1 Monopterus albus | reverse complement strand
CCCCCAGTGCATGCTGGAGGTCCTGGTTTGATGAAGCCAACAGGACAACGTCATCTGCAAAAAGCAGAGACGAGATCCTGTGGTCCTCAAACTGGACTCCCTCCGGTCCCTGGCTGCACCTTAGAAATTCTGTTCATAAAAGTAATGACCAGAACCGGTGACAAAGGGCAGCCCTGCCGGAGTCCAACATGCACCGGAAACAAGTTTGACTTACTGCCGGCAATGCAAACCAAGCTCCTGCTCCGGTCGTACAGGGACCGAACAGCCCTTAGCAAAGGGCCTCGGACCCCATACTCCCAGAGCAGGGCACCGCGAGGGACACGGTCGAATGCTTTTTCCAGATCTATGAAACACATGTGCACTGGTTGGGCAAACTCCCATGAACCCTCCACCACCCTGAGAAGGGTATAGAGCTGGTCCAGTGTTCCATGGCCAGGACGAAAACCGCATTATTCCTCCTGAATCAGAGGTTCGACTATTGGTCAAATTCTCCTCTCCAGTACCCTGGCATAGACTTTCCCGGGGAGGCTGAGGAGTGTGATCCCCCTATAGTTGGAACACACCCTCCAACTCCCCCTGCGATGTTGCAGAGGTGTGTCAGCCAAGACAGCCCCACAACATCCAGAGCCTTAAGGTACTCAGGGCGGATCTCATCCACCCCCCGGTGCCTTGCCACCGAGAAGCTTTCTAACTACCTCAGTGACTTCAGCTTGGGTGATGGATAAGTCCACCTCCGAGCCTCCGGCCTCTGCGTCCTCATCGGAAGACATGATGCCGGGGTTGAGGAGATCCTCGAAGTATTCCTTCCACAGTCCAATGATGTCCCCAGTTGAGGTCAACAGCTGCCCACCTCCACTGTAAACAGTTTTGGCAGGGCACTGCTTCCCCCTCCTGAGGCGCCGGACGATTTGCCAGAATTCTTCAGCTTGACAGCATCCCTTACTTCCGGTGTCCACCACTGGGTTCGGGGATTGCCGCCGTGACAGGCACCGGAGACCTTACAGCCACAGCTCTGAACAGCCGCATTGACGATGGAGGTGTAGAATATGGTCCACTCGGACTCAATGTCTCCAACCTCCCCCGGGATCTGGTCAAAGCTTTGCCGGAGGTGGGAGTTGAAGATCTCTTTGACAGGGAATTATGCTAAACATTCCCAACAGACCCTCACAATACGTTTGGGGCTGCCGAGCACG
>NW_018127945.1:1284354-1285018 GCF_001952655.1 Monopterus albus | reverse complement strand
ATACTTGATGCAGCTTCATCACATCTTCTGTGAGTGGGATCATTTCTTTTTTGTTCCATCTGTCCTCTTCTAGGTTTGTTTGTGCATGGCGTGACACAAAGAAGTCCAACTCTGCTGCCACTAAGTCCAAGAAGCTCTTTACTCTGCCTGCAGCTGCATCATTTTCAGCCTTTATATGATCCCCAATCACAATATCACATACTGTCTTCAGCGAGTGTCCTAACGTCAAAGCAAGAGATGGTGTGTTATACCTATACTTGGAGCTGGTGAATCCAGAGGCTTGTTTTGCTGCTTCCACGGCTAAAGAAAACTTAGGTGGCAACAAAACATCTTGCAGCATCTTAACTTCGCGGTCAAGGGACTTGGCAGCAAGTAAAAATCTACCCAACTCTCATCTTTTGACTGACATGACCATCTTTTGATCGATCACTCCCATGTTTCTCCAGCAGTCTATCTCCAAATACACATATGAGAGGGTCATGTCTTAATTCAAGGGACACCTTGTCAATTACCATTCTCTTAACAATGTTTGAGCATCTTTCTGATGGCTGTCCTTTGTATGGAAGGAGAGCTGAGGCAGCAGCTTGAACTCTTCTTTTTTTCTGGGATTTAACTTCTGACTCGAACATTGTTCTGCGACACCGTTTCTCATGTTTCCATAGTT
>NW_018127945.1:1281324-1283228 GCF_001952655.1 Monopterus albus | reverse complement strand
TTTTTTCCCTGTCAGTCCGTGGACTCACCTGTTTGTTCCCGTTTTTCTCCAGCCATCTCGACCCATCCCGGACTGTATAAGTAAACTTGGACTTTGTTATGTTCTCTTGTTACTTTGTGTTGTTTTACCAGTAAACCGTCATCCCCCCCCCACCCCCCACCCCCCCACACACACACAATCTGTGCAACATTATTTCATCAGAGTAACAAACAGATTATTTCTACTCCATTCTAATAATCTATTTCTGGAATATGTGCAAGTATATATGTGTGTGTGTGTGTGTTTGAGTGAGGAAGATTGACGGCAACTGGAAGTTGAAGTGAAAATGAGAGAGCGAGAGAGGTTTCATATGCAGATCATAAATATTTCCTCAGCTTGTCCATTGAATTCATTATGCATGGCATGGCTTTGTTACAAATTTTATGGGGTAGACAGAAGCTCTTTTGAATAAATTGATTTTATAATCCTAATTAGCCATACTTTGTATTCTTTTAATCTGTTTGAGCTCTGAGAAGTTGTCTCCTGTGAGAAACACTTTGATGTGTCTTTATGAGAACATTATTCATGTTCAAAGCTCATTCACATATGCACACACTACATTGTTACAAAGTGTGGTGCAGACGTGTGTGTGCTTTCAGCATGTATATCATACAGTATTTACCTCCATATATCATATGATGCAAGAAGGGTGCTGCATTTTAATTACTCTCTGGGTCTGCACTGTGTTTAATAAGTGAAAAGAGGGACACTGATATTTTAAAAGGCTGATTCACTCTAATTACTGTATATACACACAAAAAATCTGGACTTTCTCACTTAGGTCTGTCAGGTCAGCTCGGCGCGGCCTGCCTTTCTTCTTCCTTTTTCTCTCTCGTCTGGCGGGATCGGCACCTCAGCTGTGTTGCATTCAGTCATCAGTGACTCGTTGGTTGTAGCGCACAGCTGAGGCGCATTATTGTATTTACTTTCCTACTTTATTTAAACCTCAGGCAGATGCTCCGTCATCGCCGGAGCATTACCTGTATACATGTGTTTGTGTTATGTGACTAGATTTCAATGCTGACAGTCACTGTGCTGTTGATTTCTTTTATACGTTGTTCACATGTGTATAGAAAGATGCCTACTTAAACTCTATGCAAGTAGAAGCATGAAAATTACGTGTTACTCGTTACGCGATTGGGTTTTCTACGCTGACAGTCCCTGTGTAGTTGATTATCTTTCAGTAGACGTTATCGGGATCAACACTGACAGTTCTCTGTGCTGTTGATGTCGGTACATTCGCCACTCTTATTTTCACCTGTCCGTCCTGATCCTCCTATTCTCCTGGTTCCTGCCGTTAGTTTGTCTACTCACCTATTCGTCCTGGTCTCCTCCGCCCTACCCTGTTTTTGTACTGTCCAACCCTGGTCGTATGTATACCTGAACTCTGTTACTTTGTTTGTGTTACCACCATTAAACCACCTTTTTTTCACTAGCACCTGGGTCTGCACATTGAGTCCTACCTAAGTTCTCCCTCACCCTCCTGGTGAGGGGGACTCAACCATAACAAGGTCTGTTATTTGATATGTAGTGGTGCTGGTGGTTTGGGGTTTATTTGCAGCGGTTGTGAGATATCCAGTCCTTGTAGGATGCTCATATGTTAAAGAGAAGGTCCAAAGAAATAATAATGCTGAAATACATCTGAACATATTCTGCTGTTCACCCTGTTTCAGAATTCATGTATACATCTCAAATGTTTTGCTCCACGAACAGTTTGTTTTGTCTAAATTTAGTCTGTTTAAAGCTGTGCAGTGTAAACAGGCAACCTGCAGTCTAAATTTAGACTTTGTGTTTGGATGGCATGTTTGACCACCTCCATTAAGAAGGATACCATTGTAACATTGTGAAAACCATTTATATATGTA
>NW_018127945.1:1278947-1280628 GCF_001952655.1 Monopterus albus | reverse complement strand
ATTTTAATGCGCAGGGCATTCTGCAAGTTTTTATGCATCACTCGGTTTCTCTTCTGCGTCTTTATGGCATTCATTGATGAGAAAGTTGTCTCACAGGTGTAGGTGGAAGGAAACATAGTAAGCACATAAAAAGCAAGCTTCTTGAGTGTGCTGTAATCCTCAGAGCACGTGAGCCAGAATGCGCACACAGACTCCGCGCCTTGTAGTGCAGTGCTGACCAGGGGGGATGCTTGGAAATCAATTAACTCCATTTCAAATGTTGCCTCATCTACCAATGTGGAGCCAATTGTAACTACACAAATAGCGACAACAACATTGCAGATGAGGGGGCAGGAATAATATTTCTTTATTTATGTAATTATTTTATTAGTTTATTCATTTACTTTTACAAGTCAGCACAATGCTTATATTTTTATGTATATATATTACCCTTAAATTGCAAAATATATTGATATAATATATTGATGGCCCGCCATCTGATGACGTAGGAAAAAATGCCCCGAGGCCACGCCAACTTGCCGACCCCTGCTATAGACACTCAAAGTGGCACACAGTCAATTTGGTGCAGTTATACTAAATAGTGATTTCAGACTCTGCCCACTCTTGATAAACCAGTACAGGTGAATTGAAATACATTAGCTGAACACATCTCTTCTTAGAGCTCTGTGGGCATGTACAGACTGTGCTTGACTCCACATGGCTCACCTATTAGCTTTGTTCCACTTGTGAAGGTGAAAAAAAAAACACACATTTATCTTTCTTACCCCATGTCTTTCTCACCAGACATTTTGAGGAAAACTGCAGATACTGTAAATAAATAAGCAGAATGGTGGCTTAATGGTTGCATTTAGCTGCCTTAGTTTTACTGTGAATGCAGGCTCACTGAATACATAAATGGTAAATGGTAAATGGACTCTATATATATAGCGCATTTTTCCACAGTGTGTTGCACTGGACAAAGCGCTTTACAGGAGATGATACACCATTCATCCATTCACACACAACATTCACACACCGATGACGACAGGCTGCCATCACCATGCATCAATAATGTTATTAGCAACACCTGTGCTTTTCCTGCTTTTACAAGTCAAAATGTCATCTGTGAAAAGGCCTGTTTGTACACAAACTGAAGTTATACCTTACATAGCAAGCTACACTTACCTTCAACCTGGGCAGAAGCCTAATCTTCTTCTTCTTCTTTTTTCGGCTGTTCCCGTTAGGGGTCGCCACAGCTAATCATCTGTTTCCACCTAACTCTATCCTCGGCATCCTCTACTCTCACCCCAGTTAACTTCATGTCCTCTTTTAGCACATCCATATATCTCCTCTTTGGCCTTCCTCTTGACCTCTTGCCTGGCAGCTCCATCTCCAACATCCTTCTACCAATATAACCACTACCCCCCCTCTGCACATTTACAAACCATCTCAATCTGGCCTCTCTGACCTTGTCCCCAAAACAGCCAACCTGAGCTGTCCCTCTGATGTGCTCATTCCTAATCCTGTCCATCCTGGTCACTCCTAAAGAGAACCTCAACATCCTCATCTCTGCTACCTCCATCTCTGCCTCTTGTCTTTTCCTCACTGCTACAGTCTCTAACCCATACAGCATAGCTGGTCTCACTACTGTCTTGTACACCTTTCCTTTGATTCTTGCTGACACTCTTCTGTCACACAACAC
>NW_018127945.1:1277228-1278663 GCF_001952655.1 Monopterus albus | reverse complement strand
CTTCCCTCCCTCTCGTTCATACACATGTATTCTGTTTTACCACGACTGACTTTCATTCCTCTTCTTTCCAGAGCAGACCTCCACCTTTCCAGGTGTTCCTCCACCTGCTCTCTGCTCTCACTACAGATCACAATGTCATCCGCAAACATCATTGTCCACGGAGATTCCTGTCTGACCTCATCTGTCAACCTGTCCATCACCATAGCAAACAAGAAGGGACTCAAAGCCGATCCTTGATGTAGCCCCACCTCCACCTTGAACTCCTCTGTCTGACCTACAGCACATCTCACTACTGCCATACTCCTCTCATACATATCCTGAACTACTCTGACATACTTCTCTGCCACTCCTGTCATGATTCGGTTCCGCTGCTTCCTGTCCGGCTTTTATTTTGACGTTACTTCCTGTTTTTGTTTCACCTTAGTTTTGGTTTTTTTACGTTCTTAATCACTTACATTAGATTCACCTGCTCCCGATTAGTTTGCACCACGTTATAGATATCTGTTCCTGGCTTTCTCTGAAATGCTTGTACTGTCTTGATTTTTGGGTATTCTCCATTTGTTTGATAAGACACGCCGCACGGAGCAGCAGTGAGTTCCAGTAGCTCTGTCCTCTTTTGTGTTTTTTTTCTTTGCATGCTTTCTGAATTTGTCTATCAAGATCGGTGTATGGTATCTGTTCTTATGGTGTCTTGTTGCTTGCTCTCTGTTGTTTTTGTCCCTTACTGCTGCTGGAACACTGGAATTTCCCCACTGTGGGATCAATAAAGTTCTACCCTACCCTACCCTGAACAAACTAGATAGAAACTCCACTGCTGTCTCTCCTAGACACTTCCACAACTCTACAGATATGTCATCTGGACCAACAGCCTTTCCACTCTTCATTCTCCTCAGAGCCTTCCTCACCTCATCCTTTCTGATCTTTGCTGCTTCCTGCTCTACAATATTCTCCTCTTCCATCCTTCTTTCCCTCTCATTTTCCTCATTCATCAGTTTCTCAAAATACTCCTTTCGTCTTCTCTGCACACTCTCCTCACTTGTTAGCACCTTTCCATTTCTGTTTTTAATCACCCTTATCTGTTGCACATCCTTCCCATCTCTATCTCTCTGTCTCGCTAATCTGTACAAGTCCTTCTCACCTTCCCTCATATCTAACCTGGCATGCAACTCATCATACGCTTTCTGTTTGGCCATTGCCACCTCCCTCTTCACTCTACGCTGCAATTTCTTGTAATCCTGTCTACTGTCTTCAGTCCTTTCTACATCCCATTTCTTTTTAGCTAGCCTCTTCCTCTGAATGCTGTCCTGTACTTCCTTGTTCCACCACCATGTTTCCTTATCTTCTTTCCTCCTTCCAGATGACACACCTAGCACCTTCCTACCTGTCTCCCTGATCACTTCTGCTGTAGTTTCCCAGTCATCTGGAAGTTCTTCCT
>NW_018127945.1:1261643-1276462 GCF_001952655.1 Monopterus albus | reverse complement strand
GTTAAGAGTCCCTATTCTCAGACCTATACTCCTGCCTTTCCTCTTCTCTCTCTGTCTATGAATCCTTCTACCTCCTCTCCTTCTTCGACCAACAGTAGTCCAATTTCCGCCAGCACCCTGTAGGTCAACAGCACTGGTGGCGGTCGTTGTTAACCCGGGCCTTAACCGATCTGGTATGGAGTTCACACTGATTATTCGCATGTTTAAATTTGGTATGTTTTTACACCAGATGCCCTTCCTGACACAACCCTCTCTATTTATCCGGGCTTGGGACCGACACGGAAGTCACTGGCTTGCAACCCCTGTGGCTAGATTGGGCAGAAGCCTAATCATGCAGAGGAAATCAAAACACCAATACCTTTGAGACATCACTGTGCATAGCTTTCAGTGTGTTAAATGCTGAATCAGTTGTCTTTGTTGAATGTTGATTACAGTTATTTTTGTTTGTCCAGAGTTAAGTGATTTTCACACATAAATTATCACGACATTTTATGTGAGGCTGACATGTTGCTTATGCAAAAATAAAGGATCTGTGATCAGATGTGTATTTGTGTCAAGCCACAAATACACATCCTGTTTGTTAGATTCAGTCTGTCAGCAGCATCTCAAAAGCACAAGTTTTCAAGGAATTTGATGGACAGAAGGAACAATTGAGTAAACATGGCTGATGGGCCACATGTGACATGTTAGTCATTACTTCATAGCTGTGATGGAATAAATGGAAATTTGCTTCCGGATTGGATCAATTATGTTTCCATGGTCAGAAAATCAATTTCATAATAACCATTTGAGAGGATTGTTTGGTGCATACGGAGGCTTGTGCTTTTAGGAGTTCCGTTTAGTTGTGTGATTGAAATGACGAGAAAAGCTTTTGGCATGAACTCATCATGAAATGGTTTTCATGAGGTGCTGAGCCTCTTGTACAGGCAACAAATGATAGCTGTCCCCCTTTGTTGGAGAGCCCACACTGTCCCTGGTAATGACAGCTGAACAGATGAAGTGTCAATCCTGAAAGTTTTCCCACCAGAGGAGTCGGGGTGGACATGTGGATTCCCAAATGACAGCGCTGAAAGCAGCAGCAGTCAGACTAACACGGAACAAGTTTCATTTTCTGATCTGTTAAACGTGACGTGAAGAGATGGGAAATATCAAATGTGGAAAGGAATTAACAGCCTGAAAAAAAGAGAGAGGTAGTGACAGAAGCTGACTCTCTTACTCAGCTTGAGAAGAAAATGTAATAAAAGTGTGACACTCACTTGATGACAGCACCCTTGTCACTATCACCATCATTATCACTATAGTCATCGTCAGTACTATAATGGCTGTGAGAAATTAAATCCAAGGATTTTTTGAGTTGCTCAATAGGTAAAAGCTGAAGAGAGGCCCAGTCCTTCTCACTTCAGGCTGCTTTTCATACAGTGTTGCTTTGCTTGAGGTTTCTCGCCTGTAACAACCGAATTTTCTCTCCTGGCTAGGCTGCTCGAGTGATTTTTCTGCACTCTTGCCTTCAGCCTTGGGGCCTGCAAAATATAAGATTTATTTCTCTTTTGCCAGTGAAATAAAATACACAGAGGTACACTGCTTTTGACTGAACTTCCCTCTGTTCTTGTAAAGCTACTATACAATCAGACAGACTGTGGTGTGCACTTTCAAAAGACTGCATGTTTCTTTTGTGCTTAGACTCACTCCACCGTCCTGTCTTCAAGGTGTGTTTGCATAATTCACTCGAGCCTAGTCTCAAGTCGTCCCACTGTTCAATTCAAATCCAGTTACTTAGAAAATCTTCCAGGACATAAAATCCAGCTTGGGATGACTGAGAAGACTCAGTTTGTTCGAATGAAACTTGTGGGGTACAAGCTTTTTCCAGCTAGATGAGTTCCCACACAGTAACAGGCCAATAGACAGGCAGCACGCATGTATTTGTACTGTAGCATCTGCAAAAGGAAAGAAGAGGAGGGGAGAAGCAAGTGAGTAATGGAATGAAAATTCAACGGTAGTCTGCTCTTAAAGTTTGACTGTGTGAGAGAGGGATTTATAGCTGCTTGGCCTCCACTCCTCCAGCTCGCCATGTGTCACTGCAGCTGCTCACCTTACTTCTTCTCCCATCAGTCATTCACTGCGTATGTGTGCACCTCTCTGTCCACATTACAGCTCTTAATGTTCTGATCTTTTTGTGTTGTTCACAGTTGTGTTTGTAAGTGACGTGTGTTCAGCTCCCTATGTGAACACTGGGAAGGTCCTAAATTGCCACACATACTCAGATTTAACTGAAATGTGAGCAATTTGCCTACAACAATGACAACAATACCAATACACACAAGAAATTCCGAATCAGAATCAGAATCTGCTTTATCGGCCAGGTGTGTCGGACACACAAAGAATTTGACTCTGATGCATCGCCTCTCAATGTTCATGTACATACCCCCAAGCAAAGGGCAAATACAGTATAACAACATAAGGCTGTGTAGTATAACAAAATAAGCAGTTTTAACAAGCAACAAACTCAAATTCAGTCACAATAAGCTCCAACCTGGCATGACCACAAGCTTCTCCATACATGTCTAACAAATATGAAGCATCATCATCTCTACTGACCTCTGTCGCTGCTCTCCTCCATGTTTATTTTTATCAGTCTGTGAGGGGCTGGCACTGAAAGGTGATGGCATGTGATATGTGCAGACGACAGAGACTTTACAGAAACCATATTTGTGCTACTCACTAAACTTCATTTACTGCAGTTACAGTCTAAGCAACAGTGACAAATGCCTATACAAAAAGATAAATTCTTTTATATGTAAAAATAAACTTGTATTCACATTCAAATTAATTGTTGAGGTTTTGGAACGTAGTGTTAATTACTTGTTGAAATACCTATAATGACCTGTGTTAATTAAAGACCCACTCCACTCAAAAATGTTTTACCTGATTTGTATACCTGATAAATATCATCCCTCCACTATACTGACTGTTGTAGGTGCATAGGTTGTTACCAACAGGCTGTTTTCACATTTCTCTGCTGAAGGAGGCAGATATTTGTTCCCAAAAAATCTGAGCTTGAAAAAGACTACTGCAACCTGGATTTTTTATGCCATAAATTCGTGACAGCCAAATATGGTTCGCGGGTTTTTCCGGAGTTTGGGAGAAACCTCAAACCTCTGGTCTCAGCAGTCAGAACTAACTTTTCACACCAGGAAGTGAAAGTTGTATCTGTTGACAGCAAATCTGATGGAGTGCACAGTATTTGGATGTTATGGAAGAGGATTGGGGCCACTTCAAAATGTATTTGAATTCTGACTTTAAACTCAGAATTTTGACTTTTTTCTTGGAATTCGGAATTCTGAGAAAGAAGTGCGAAGATTGGCCTTACACTTGTCATATGGCCAGAAACATGACTCCAAATTATTGCCAGCGTTGCTCTGTTCTGCTGTATGTGTAAATAAACCAGTCTTTGCTAGCAAGTTAGCCACATAAAGTTTGTATAGTTTATAGTGTGTTTACAGCTTGTTTCTGTCCCCCCCACAAAACCAAATCAGTAGTGCAGGTATTTGATTAATTTGAGCCTATTAGACTGTTAAGTAATGGCTGCTTCATATGATGCTCATTGTGCACCAACCTGACCTCAGAACCTTTGCTTCTGTGATCACTATGTAAAGGGCACACAGCTGTCTTTGCTTGCACTGCAGAGTCATCTATATATGAATGTGGAATTGGGGGCAACTGTGGTTCAGTGGGTAGAGTAGTTGTCTTCCAACCAGAGAGCTGGAAGTTCAAATTTAGGTGCCTGCAGTCCATGTGCCGAAATGTCCTTGGGAACGACACTGAACCCCAGAGTTGCCCCCGATGGTTAGAGCCATTGGTTGAGTTGGCACCGCAGATGGCTGCCTCGGTTCTGTACCAGAAACAAATTCCTTGTGTGTAACATACTTGGCCAAATAAAGGTTGTTATCCTTATGTGATTGCTACTGGGCTGATTACAAGCTGTCTGACCACTCTTGATTTATTCCCCCATTGGACATCAGTGTTGGAATGCCACTACTTTCTCAACTCTCATCACACAAACATCACAGCCAAACTCTGCTAAACCAGTTATTCTTTAAATTAGTGAGCCAGTTTATGGGCATAGCTTAATTAATATAAGATTTATATAAGATGAAAAATATTTTTTGACTTAATAAATTTGAACTCAACATGTCATCATCAAAGCTTATAAGACTCGTTTGAAAATGATTACGTAACACCTGTAGTATAGTGATAGCAGACTAAAATGACCTTTTTCTTTTTCACTAGAAAACTCATGTTTATTACAGCGTTTCTTCTGTTTCCATGGTGATGTTTGAAATATTATATTTGCTCATGTGAGATGGGAATGTGAAAGTGCATATAAACAGCTTATCCTGAGGTTGAAGGCAGCCAGGAGTTTGGGCTATTATGCTGCACACTCACTCCATATAAATAGCAGCTAAACCTACAGTAAGTGCCTTCCAAACTGAGGTAATTCAGGCTGCAAAATGTTTGGATAGAAGATAATCAGTAACAGTCATAAACTGCATTGTGCCTATGACAGCAGAATCATTTTACAAGTATAATCCATTCCTTTGCATGTATTTCACATTTCTTCATTTGTGGTAAAAATCAAAGTCCTAGAGTGACTAGTAATTAAATGAATATCTGTCCACGTGGCAGCCTTTTTTCCTCATTATGTCTGTCTGGTAGACCGAAGCTGGTTTGCTGTGTAAACAGAACAGTTGCTTTTGATGAGGATGATAATTATTCCCCCTGGGTAAATCAAAGTCTACCAGCACATTTCTGACCTCCCCACACTCTGCTGTCTATTTATTGGACCAGAGGAAAAAAAACCTACTTAAAATATTCATAACTGTGCATAATCAGACATGTTCAAGGCCTAGTTTAGGCGTTAAGAAGCTGTAAGATAGCTGTGCATTCAGCAACCTAGATTAGACTCTAGGTTTGTGAGAGGAAAATGTTTAACATCACTGTGCCTGTTGGTTCAGACTGTATGAAATCCACTGTGAAGATCAGAAGTGTTGTGACACCAAGGTCTGACTTTAAGCATTGAGCGCTTTGAGGTGAAAACAATATGGAGAACAGTATCTTTTATTTAGGATGCTGCTGCTGAGCTGTACAGTGAAATCACTTTTGTAGAGACCAGAGAAGTCCGCTCCATGTGAGGACTTAATCGGATTAATGTCTGTGATTTCTTCTGTCAGTAATGAAATGGAACTCTGTCCTCATACCATAAGTGTCTTATGAAACACACAATAATACACACACACACACACAGGGTAGTGTGCCACCACAGGGGACACAGTAAGGGCAAACACACATCAGATGCTCAGGGCCAATCACATTCACACAGCTCACTCATTGGTTTATGTGCAGTCACATGGTGCCTCCAGCAGCAGTTCTGCCATGTGTTTCCCTGGAAAATCTGTACAGTTTCAAATACAAGCGTACTGCACACACACACACACACACACACACACACACACAATAGAGGGTCACATTTTACAGATGATATGTTACAATATAACATACTAACAAATATTATAAAATGGATAAATTACCCTTGAAATCAAAAGTAATGCAAATTTAAAGCTGGTGTTGCTCTGTGAGCCATTTTTTGCCTCGGTGTCTATGATAGCCACAGCCGGAGGTATTTTGTATTTGGGTTGTCCGTCTGCCCGATTCTTGTCAATGTGATATGTCAGGAACTTCTTGAGGGAATTTCTTTAAATTTGTCACATGTCCACTTGGACTCAAAGATTAACCAATTATAGTTTGGTGGTCAAAGGTCAGTGACCTCATTTCTGTCCTATACCCATGAATTTGACTGGCTGATGGAGCCATATGACCGCAAAGCGATAATTCTATTAAAGGATATCTTTGTACATTTTTGAATAAAAATCATATAATTCAGGGTCCTCCATGTAAAACCTGTTCCCTCTTAGTTTCTTCTGTGTGTTACCTGTAGAAGCACACACAAGAAAGCCCAAAACAGCCATCATGTCGGTGGCAGCTTGAAATCACCGAACGCTGACCCGAGCGTCCGCATTTTTCCATGAAAATACACATTTTTTTAATGCTAAAAATATATATAGCTGGAATCTGGATGCACGATGATTTTTTTTCCTGGAGTGTGCGCCACTGAGCAACTTGAATAAGAATGAATAGGCATCATCTAACAATGCTGTTCTCCATTGATACCTTCATGGAAGAGACAAATGACCCTATGAGCTGTATAGGTTGGAGGACTTGTTGGAAATGAATGTAGCTTTATATACAATAGCTGTGTCAAGATTGTTTTCTCATCTTAATTTAGACATTTAAACAAATTTAGACATCCGCCACCTGGTTAAGTCCAGGTGATTCTGTGGTTTAAATGAAACTCTTTCAATGAACAATTGTTTAGCTGTTTTCACTAAGGAAAGAACCCTCTCAGTAACAAAGATTACCAGCAGTGGAATTTGTACACCATGAATACTAATGAATGTCAAGCCTCTGCTCTTTCCCACATGTTTTAAATCATGAGAGTGACATGAAATCAAATGGTTTCTTGGTGTCAACTGACTAACTTTAAAGAAAAATTTAGAGTAGCTTCATGTCTTAGGAGAGTATGGTTCCTGCATGTAACTGACCTCAACAAAGAAGGTTGGCACCCCCAGGAAGACAAATCCAAACGGTCTGGTGTGCAGGCTACCTGGCCTGTGAGAACTGCTTTTAAGTGCTTTCATGGAGTTTTGTGAACTCAACTTAATGAAAAGTGTGTGAAGCACAATTTCATTGCATAAAATTATGAGCTGTTGTAATCGTAGCATTTATTAGTTAACTGCAACTCAAATACACCAAAAAACAAGGAAACTTAATTTATTTGTGTATTAAATTGAGGTTTTATGAACTGCAGTGTAGGACTATTTACTGTGTATGCTGTCATGTTGACCGATGGCTGAGTCTCTTTCACGTGAAAAACCTTCAGTGTTTTTGTTAAAATGTCTTTGCCACAAGATGAAGGACAAACAAGGACAAACCTTTTGAAATCTTCAGAGAAATAAACAAGGCACCCAGCGTCTGTCCATTCACCTCACTGTACTGTGTTTTAGCTGTGACTTGTCTTCTGTAAGTCTGTCAGTGCATTGTGTGTGTTCTTCTGTTTTCTACGTCTGTGGCTGAGTGTGTAATTTTGTCTCACCTTTGTTTGTTTGAGTGTTTGGGCATATGGATGTGTGGGTTTGTGTGTGTGTGTCTCTTCTCTTTTGTTGCTACAATTCTTTGAGTGTATGTCTGGATGTTTTATTATCAATGTAGCTGTGTCTGTGTGCCAGAGTAATGGATTTAGGTAGATGGCATAATAGTTTTTGACTCATTGTGTGTTGCTCCTCAACCTAAAGGCTCATGTTCAGTGTCACACTAATGTGCAGTGTTTACGATGGGATGAGACCAGTATTGAAGATACATTTTGCTAAATGGTTGCTATTTTAACAGCTATGGCAGCCAATCCATAAAAGTTAAAGACTCACTCTACTCAATTTATACCTGATAAATATAATCCCACCACTATACTTTTACTTTTACTATACTGTTGTAGTTTGTTACTGACAGGCTGCTTTTACATTCTTCTGCTGAAGGGGGTGAATATTTGTTTGTTCCCACAAAATCTGACTTTGAAAAATGTTCCTGCAGCCTGAATTTGCGATGCTGGAAATTCATGACAGCTAAATATGGTTCACAGATTTTTCTGGAGTTCAGGAGAAACCTGAAACCTCTGGTCTCAGCAGGCAGAACTAACTTTTCACACCAGGAAGTGAAAGTTGTATCTGTTGACAGCAAGTCTGATGGAGTGCACAGTATTTGGATGTAAACCACACCATGGAGCTGCTTTACACTGTTTAAATAATTGCTCTTTAGATAAAACTATGAGATGCTGTGTACAAGCTGTGCAGTGTGTACCGTCTATTAAACGTTTCCTTTTGCAGAGCTGTAGATCACATATTGACAGTGAGACACATTAGGGCTAAACAGGTGCCAAAGTCGAAGAGAACAGACAATTAGCTAGAATAGTGAATATCCTTTTCGCTGTCTGTGACACAGTGTTGGTTTAATATGGAGCAGTGTTTCAGGTGGTCATTACAGGAGCCACAGTGCAGCAGCTACAACACAGGCCAGATGCAAGGTTTCTGAACACAGAAGCGGAATTAGCTCCAGCCACCTGGGAGGGTGTCGAGAACTGTTTAGGAATGTATGCTGAATCTGTCTGTCTGTCTGCCTGTCTGTTTGTTTGTCTGTTTGTCTGTCTGTCTGTTTGTCTGTCTGTCTCATGGCCTCAGCTCAGTCACACAGCTACAACCCTACTGGAGGTTGGACATCTTGATATCAAATATGTTTACGTCAAGCTTCCTGTCTGTCATGGTTTTTGTAATATCGTTCCAGAACTGTCATTGTTGCATCAATATGCCCGTTCACCTACCTCGATTTGTGCAGATAGAGTGGTTTATTGTGTAGGTGTTTGTTTATATCTGTCCATAAAGGTACAGACAGCATGTGTCTCTATTTTTGCCACCCAAAATGCGAGTCTGTCTGAGTGTTTGTGAGTGCTCCACTGTTCCTCTGCTTGAGTCTTCTTCTGTGCTTCAGAATGAATGTATAATAGCTGGCTGGTGTGTGCATGTGTCTGTTGTTGTACTTGCTACACAGTGAGGACCACAAATGTATTTTTTACTACAGAGTGAGGACAGTTGTAGAAAGTGAGGACATTTTGGTCAGCCCTCCCTTTCTGTAACACCCTTGGTTTTAGGGTTCAGGTTGAGGCTAGGTATAAGGGTTATGGTTGGGCATGTAGTTCTGATGGCTAAGGTTAGGGTAATTGGTTAGGGAATGCATTATGCCAATGCATACCTCACAATGATAGATGTACAAGTATGTGTGTGTGTTGGGAGCACATGTGCTATCTGACTTACTGAGTGGCCCAGAGCTACTCACACGACTGTGGTAAAGACCTTTCAGACAGGATGTGGTGTGCACGGCCTTCGCCACAGGGATTGGGGCAGGACAGGATAGGAGGGCGCACACGCGCAAATTGTGCACGTTGGGCGCCAGTTACTAGGCGACCAAAAAGCTTTCCAGGAGGTGGTTAGCAGATATCAAATAATATTTCTCAAATACACGATGTATCTATTTACATGTCAGTGAAAAGCTCTGGCTTTAGTTGTACTGACGACGAGGAGGAGACGAGCTGCAGCAAAGAAGAAGTGCGCGTTGGACCAGAATCAGCTTCTCCTCCATTCTCTTTGTGGTCTGTCAGGTTCTCTGCAATGCGTCGAGGTGTCCTCACAGAGCCCTGGTCGAGCTTTTTTAACTTCATGGCGGAGCGCAGGCCTAGCGCTGCGCTCAGCTCGGTGCAGCGCAGACACTTGCATTGCACTTCTCTTGCACATAGAACACATAGAAATGAATATGTTTGAAAGCGGAGCGCAGTGCCCACCGTGTGCTGTCATAAAGGCCCTTTAACCAGTGACACGGGACTGTGACTGTGACCCAGGGGTGTCGTTTGCCACCGGAGGATTAGCGGTTCGATTCCCAGCCTGTCCAGTCATTATGTCGAATTGACCTTGAGAAAGACACTGAACCCCAGTTGCTCCCAGTGATAACACCGGTGTGTGAATGTGTTTGTGAGTGCCAGTGGGTGAATAGCCAAGTAGTTTGACAGCATTTTGAGTGTGCTGCAACCCATAGAAAGGCGCTATACAAGTATAAGACCATTTAAGGTGTTTTACCTTTGTGTGTTCCTCTGAGTTTTAATGTGACATCTTTACATGTGTGCTTGCAAAATAATCACAGTTAATCCTAAAGGTAAATTGCTCTTTGACATTCAGGTCGCTGACTCTGATTTCATTTCTTGTGTGCTGATGCACATAATTTTTAATATAAAATCTAATACAATGCATTGAAGTCCTCATTGTCTCCTAACTCACTATTACCAGCCAGGTCTCCTTTAGTTTGTTGTTTTTAAAATAACATCAGTAGTTTCTCTTATTTGCATAATTGCAACTTTAAAATACAAAATGAGTCATTGAGAATAATTTTGTGTGCCTAGAGGGCCTGTGAAATAAAAATATAAACCTGAAAATGAATGTGATATTTGATTTGATTTATTTATTTTGATGTATTTATTCTTTCAAGCATGTAAAGACAGTTTATATGTCAACACACATAATTTTACACATATCCAACAAATGCTAATCCAATATCAATTTGCTTATACCTAGTACATGCTTGAATGGAGTAGGAAGAAGTCAGACTTATCCAGTCCTACCCCATGAATACAGCAGACAAGAAGGATCTAATGGTACTTACTGATCTCTGGTCAGGTTCAGGTGATGAGCCCTTCTCTGCAATTCTTCTCCTGTAAGACAGAGTCCAGAATTATTTCTGAAAAACAGTTGCTATTTTTAAAAACATATCATCATGTTTAATGTTAATATCATAAAGCACAGACCACACAATTCCTCCTGAACTCCACATTTTTAAAACCTAAATTCCTTAGATTTCTCTAGATCTTACAGTGATACTTCTCTGTCAGCAACAAAGTGCATTTAAATTACGATTTTACTACATATCATCTCATAATACTGAGGAATAGTGAGAGTGATGAGTACATGAACTTATTCTTCAGGTGGCACAACAAAATCCATTGCGACCAACATTGGGGTTTGCTAAATCTACTGTATGGCAACTGTGTCAAGTTTCACTTTTCTGTAGTATATGAAACAAGATCTGAAATTCATTCATATGACTCAAGTGCCTATTTTGAGACGTACTGAATCGAAGAGTAATATATGATGTGTCGCTACCTCCTTGCTAACAGGGCATTTTGTTCTGAACATATCTGATATGAGATTTCCAGGAGAATTTGTCATCCACTATGACACGTAGAAATTTAATTTCATATACTCGTTCTATATTAGCTCTCCCAATTTTCAATTGAAGTTCATTATCTAATCTACGATTCCCAAATACCATAAATTTAGTTTTATCCATATTCAGAGATACTATATTACTATCACACCATTTCTTTATCTTCTCAAGTTCCCTTGTCCCCTTTAAGCACAGAAAGTGATGGCACCTGGACAGGCAGCAAAAATCAGTTTTTATGATTATTAGTGTGAGACTGTGTGGTGTTCTTCTTACACACTAGAGGTGTGTAAACTCCGGGGTTTGGATTGATATAACCCTTCTTGGTCTGGCATGACTTTAGGTAGATATTGTGGCGTAGCTGACATTTTTGCGTGACTTCACTGTCCTAACTCTTTCATGACTGTCAGTTACTGTATGTTTTAGCATATTACATTAACACTGTTAATGGCTTTAACGTACAGTTAGTAAAACAAGGAGTAAACACACTAACTCTTCAGGGGGTATATTATTGTCAGGCTCTCAGTCAGATCATCCAATATAATAATGTTTTAAAGCTACTGACACAAGAGAATCTTAGGAAATAAAGGAAAATTGAATTATATTGCACTGTCCTGTGTAGTATCAGTCAACAGTGCAAGTTTTAGAGGGTGGTATCGGACCCAGTACTGGTATCGGTGCATCCCTATCAATTACTATGTGAGTGTTGTGTCCTCCAAGTGACCAAAACTCTTTCTGCGTTTTTAATTGTACTGATGTACCTTTTAATGAAATACAGTTTGAACAATTATCTGATACAACATAACATGTTGAAAATAAATTAAACAACTTCATATCTTGGAAATAGATAGCAAGACAAGCTTCCTGCAATTTGTGAAGACTGTTAATTATTCTATGACCTATCAGCCTTCAGTTAAAGCACAAATAGCATAATGTGCTGCTGCTACCTGAACGGCTGTTGTTAAGCTGTGTCGTTTGTTAAACAGCCTCCTACACTGCTGCTGATATCTGGCCTGAGCCAGCCACAGGTGATAAGCACACTGCACCATGGCCCTTTAACTAGGCATCTAATAGAGTGACTACAGGTTTCGGAACAATATAATTAGTCTAATAGGCCGCAGAATGACATGTTGAAGACTCCCAGGGAGCAGGTGGTAGACAGGCAGCCTATATAATGCCAGATACCTGATGAGAAGTAGTAGAGGGGCATTCTGCCAGGCAGTGAGATACCAACCAAGTAACAATAGATATCCCAACAGATTGCCCTGTATTATTTTGCTTCCTGTTAGGCACCTGGCATTTTCCAGCAGCCTACAAGACAATATCATTATTACTTTGCTGCCAACTTGCTGACATTTCTGGAATGCAGTGTAATAATCAGCCATTAGCTACTGTATTTGACAGCTGTATTTATTATGACCACTAACAGACTGCTCTAGTTTTAGCTAGATGTACCTACAGTAATAAAATCCCAAATGAATGTTTGCTCTCCACAGCTGACATGTGGTGTTTTAAAAGGACTAGGATAAAGCATTTCAAATGAAAGCAGAGATTTTGTTTCTGTCTATGTTGTATCCATTGATTATGCAGCCAACTAATCTGTGCCATTCCCCAGTGATCAAAGGTTTATTATGACAGATTATAATATATCATTTATGGGCTCATTTATCATTGAACTGTTGGCACAGTGTGTTAAACTCTCATATGCATTGTAATCATCCCATTAGAAACACTATCTAATGTGACCTCTTTTCATAAGCTGTGTAAATGCAGGGCACTGATGCGATTATAGGTTGGGCCTTGTCTGATTTAAGTATCATATGGTTTCCTCTGTATGGAAGCCAAAGGCTGTCTGTCAAACCAGTGAAGAATAAAAATGTGTTTGCTGTGTACTTCATCAGCAGATATTTTTGGTCCATAAAATCCTTGTCAGTGTGTACACAAATTCATTTTGTGCTCTGCTCACTTACAGTGTTGAAAGTTGTTAAGTGAAATTGCTTTGTGTTTATTTTGATAACATCATCCCACCTTATTACAGCTCCTCGTTGTTACAGCTGTACTTCAGGGCCATACAGGCGTCACATAAGCACAGAACAGTCTGTTTCCTTCTTTATCTATGGTAATGGTTACCCTGGTGACAGCATCTCTGCAGTTGCTGTGGAGACTCAGCAGCAGAAGCAGCCTTGCTGTCTAGCTGAAAGGGGCTGCTGATTTAATGGTACCTCAAAAAGGTTCAGTCTCTGCATTGTTTCTTTTCATCTGCTGGCTGATCTGCATTAGTTTGTTGTTTTCTGCTTAAGGTTTAGCTTATACTATATATGCTGTATATATAAATCATGCCTGAATCCAGAGAGGCAAAACAGAGGAATAATAGGTTTTTCCCTGTCATTCTAGCAATTTCCAGTAATTGCACAACACAGCAATTCTTTTCTGTTTAGTTATAACTGACCCAAACATTCAGCTGTGAAAAATAGCATTACAGCTTGACATTTTGTGACTTTTTGTGCTCCCCCACCCCCACCCAAAGACCACACATAAGCAGAAAGCCAAAAACCTACTTAAACTCTTTTACAGAACATTGATGCGTACAAGGTCAGTAAAATATTTATCATGGCTGAAACACTGCATCAGTCAATGATTCATTAAATTTAAAAAAACAATTTTTTACTTTTAAGTAGATTTTGTCAGGAACATTTCTCCCACATTAGTAACATTTAACAAATTAACTTATAGTAAGAAAGTCACTTTTGGCTTTTCCTGTTTAGGGGTCGCCACAGTGAATCGTCACACTGACGACTCACATGTTGACATTTGATTTACACTGGATGCCCTTCCTGACACAACCCTGATTAGAACCCGGGCTCCAGCGGCGAGAGCACTGCGCCTTAACCACTAGCCTACCAGGGACGGCTAACAAATTAACTTATAGTAGCGGATTGATTGATATTTCAGTGATCATTCCTGTCAGTCTTGCATTAAGCGTTCCTATTTCAAATCAAACTCCAACTTCTTGTGTAACACCCAACCAAAGGCTTTGCTTTCCTGCATTAGGGTGCAGTGCTAAACTCATGTCTAAACTCCAGGTGCAAGGTGAATATGGGCATGTTCAATGGTGTTTTGCAATTTTAGAGACCACAGACGCAGCTTACTTTTGTGCGCAGCCAAGCGTTACAGGCACATTTTGTAAGAGGGGTGGAAACATTATTAGAGGGAGGAATACATGGTGAGCAGGTGGAGTTGGGGCTGGCTTTAGTTATGTCCAATCAAAGCAGCTCCTCTCATCCCCATTAAAGAGCAGGGCAGAAGCCTGACTGACTGATGCCACTGCTCTCCATTTCCACTTTGGTGAGGAGTTTCCCAGGTGGAGAATATTTGCTTGTGGCTCATGAGCTGCTTTCATGTGTTCTTCTTCTTCTTCTTTCGGCCGTTCCCGTTAGGGGTCGCCACAGCGAATCATCTGTTTCCACCTAACTCTATCCTCGGCATCCTCTACTCTCACCCCAATTAACTTCATGTCCTCTTTAAGCACATCCATATATCTCCTCTTTGGCCTTCCTCTTGACCTCTTGCCTGGCAGCTCCATCTCCAACATCCTTCTACCAATATAACCACTATCCCTCCTCTGCACATGTCCAAACCATCTCAATCTGGCCTCTCTGACCTTGTCCCCAAAACAGCTGACCTGAGCTGTCCCTCTGATGTGCTCATTCCTAATCCTGTCCATCCTGGTCACTCCTAAAGAGAACCTCAACATCCTCATCTCTGCTACCTCCATCTCTGCCTCTTGTCTTTTCCTCACTGCTACAGTCTCTAACCCATACAGCATAGCTGGTCTCACTACTGTCTTGTACACCTTTCCTTGGATTCTTGCTGACACTCTTCTGTCACACAAC
>NW_018127945.1:1253285-1259107 GCF_001952655.1 Monopterus albus | reverse complement strand
GGTCTCCTGCACACACAGTATATCTACCTTCCTTCTCTCCATCATGTCCGCCAGCTCTCTACTTTTCCCTGTCATTGTCCCAACATTAAGAGCCCCTATTCTCAGACCTATACTCCTGCCTTTCCTCTTCTCTCTCTGTCTATGAATCCTTCTACCTCCTCTCCTTCTTCGACCAACAGTAGTCCAATTTCCGCCAACACCCTGTAGGTCAACAGCACTGGTGGCGGTCGTTGTTAACCCGGGCCTTAACCGATCTGGTATGGAATTCGCACTGATGACTCGCATGTTTAAATTTGGCATGTTTTTACGCCGGATGCCCTTCCTGACGCAACCCTCTTTATTTATCCAGGCTTGGGACCGACACAGAAGTCACTGGCTTGCAACCCCTGTGGCTAGATTAGCTGCTTTCAGATGTTATTATTTGTAATTTTTTTATGTGGACATGGATTTCATTTTTCATAATATGCAATAAATTATCCAGATTGAATTCCACTAGAGTGGTTGTGGATGTAATTTGTTAATTTTAGGTTGGTGTGGCCATTAAAACATATTTTGGGTACCTGATCTTGTGCTTGCCAGTCTATGTATTTGACAGGAAAATTGCAAATGCGCCAGCGACAGCGAAAAAAGCTGGTCTGAACAGATGTTATTGCTATTTCAGGTCATAACGAGCACCAAAATCACACCGCACTGCTTAATTAGCACAGGCATGTCCTCAGCTGTGCCTTTCCTCCCACCTCAACATAGGTGCATTCATTCATGGCAGGAAAATACTAAACATATGAATGTACAAAAAGTAGACATGAGGCGAATGACGTGACGCAGAAATTGTGCTAGCAGGAAAATAGAGCCCCAAGTGTCATGTCAGGTTCAAAGCAGCTACAACATGGCACCCCAAGAGAAAATAACAAATAGAAAATTATGATTGATGAGTTGTCAGTTACATTTATTTTTACAATTAGCTTTGTGGTTAAGAACTAGAAGAATCCTAAAAAATGTTGAAAGGTTTTAGCATCAGTTGTACTTTGATTTTTCAATTTATTGTAATGTGTATGTTTTCTGCTTTATTTAGTTATTATATATTATTTATTATTGACTACTCTAAGAATTTCTAAACGAAATGTAAAACAAAACATGACTAGTATATTGTAGAAAAATATCATTTTCAATACCTGTTCCTTTCTTTTATTTTCTTGTTGCCTAAGAGATGCATTTTCTTCCTTCTCCTCTTGTTTCTAAACCCTGAGATTTGATGACAGTGACACAGCATAAAATGTACTTTGGTTGAATCTGAAAATGTCACGCTAATGCCTTCATAAACCAAATAAATGTTTACATGCTGTAGAAGGTTCAGTCTTCTAGAATCGTCAGTGCAGATGGACCAGGTCAGATTTGATTAGCTCAAATGGTGCCAATAGAGTGAGTGAAAGACAGAGGGAATATTGTATTTGCATTAATATGCCAAGTGATAGTGTATTTGCATTGTGTGTGTGTTCCTTTCAAACGAGCTTTGATCCAACTAAGAGAAACAGAGGTGCTTTGTCACTAGCCATTAGCCATTGGATCCATCCAGCCATCCACTACATACTGTATACTGTATGGACTGATTGTGATGGGGTATAGCAGTTACCACAACCAAGCTTGGTTTGGTGGAATCAGAAGTCAGAATAAAGCAATCAGGAGAAAAGGTCTTATCAAAATCATCATGAAACAACCTATTTTCTGATTTTATAGAGCTGTTAAAGCTGGAAATGCACTCCCCCTTTGTATTCACTGTTTAGCTGATATAAAATTCTGTTACAGTTAGTTCACACAATGGGTAAATGTTGTTGTCAGGCAGTTTTACTCACACTTTGGCAGCAGTTCTTAAAGAACAGCTGCCAAGGTTTAAAAGGGCAGATTAATGACTAGCACTAAGCACTAAAGGCTAATCCCCCCAAATTAACATGAACAACTTTATGTACTTGTTCAGTATAAGACTTAATTTTTATTTGTGACCCTGCATCCGCTATACTCCACTAATCCTTTTACCTGACCATCCATCCACACTGTTCCCTGTTGTCACCTCCACACAGACAGATGGATGCCCTGAATAGTTCCAGGAAATTGTTAAATGTCCATCCTGTTGGATGCACTCATTGCGTTGGACAAAACCAGCTGGCTTGGTACCATCCTTACTCCCACTGAGTCTCATACCACATTGAATATATCAGTTCTTTGATTTTCTAACAACACCCAATTCTGACTGCAAATGCTTTATTTAAACAAGACTGAAATGCAAAAACTCATTTAAGAAATTATAACTCTACATCCTCAGAGACTCACTACATTTGTGCTTTGATGGTATGACCTTTACTTTCTGCTCCAAATGCAACGCTAGACTTTTCTTAAAGTAACCTTTCAGAAATGGATCTAAACCCAGAGTTTGAACATACGCAAGAATTTTGTGCAAATATTGATGTGTAAATACATTCAGTTCTACACAACGCTTTTTTTGCATGTTAGTATTCTAACATTTGCTAAATAATACTAAACACAAATACAGTTGAGGCTAATGGAAATGTCTATAGTTTTGCAAGTATTTGGTTATAAGCCAAAATACAATATTGTCAGAATATTTCAATGCGCTCCACTTGACCAGCATAACATTTGACAGTGTGGGTCAAATGTGAATTTTGGTGTTGAGTGTCATATTGACACTTTAAGCTACAGTATGTAAGTTTTTTCAAATATTTGTTTTGTAGAAATCTGCTCCAAAACTTGTCCTAATATGGAGAGATGCTGTTGAAGCCTCCTGTGAACCAAACTCATCGAACAGCACTGGCAACAGCGCAGAGATACTAATTTCTAAAAGGTTTGGAGTGGGACTGACAAATCAGAGATTTTCAATTATTTCTGCCTGATCAGCAAATTTTGTTGCATTTCTTGTAATTTCATAATGACAAATATCTGAAGAGCTGGGCAGAGCATGGAGGAGCATATGAGATTGTAGTAGATCATAGTGGAGCGGGGAGAGGGGTGCTGGGCAGAGCAGGGTGGAGTGGTTTGGAGTTGTTGCTAGTGATACATTAAGTTACATAGTGTAGCTTTAAGTGGGAATTTCAAAACAGTCAGTTTCTTCATGCTGTCATTTGAAGTTGTAGTGAACACATTTCCGTTGTGCAGCTTTGACGTAAGACTTGAAGCTATCCTGAGCACTTTTGCAGCTTTAAATGCTAGCTGGTGTCTAAATTTCTACATATTCTTTTCACTAATATGTAGGAATGGAGCTGGTAAAAACATCTTTTGCAGAAGGTTCAAGCATTGCAAGTGAGTCCAAGCATATTCCTTTTCTTTGTTTTTTTCACATTCTGAGACTGGAAGATTTTCTGCCAGTGACCATAAATAACATAAATAAACCATAAATAACATCATATTTTGAGGTGACAGTACAGCATTTTAGTAATATGGATCATGTAATGCTTTCTTTACTACAGGCCAATGTGGAGTACCCTGATGCAGCTCAAAGATATCCTGCTCACAGTCAGGCCTCTGCCTGGCACACAGCTCAAAGTACATAACAAAACCATGGCCACAGCCCATAAACATTTCCATTATATTAGCACAGACACCTGGGAACCACTAATCTGAATGGTCAGAAAGCTGCTGGTGACTTGGCAACACTTTACAGGGTTGTGCTGGCATCTACAGAGATTCAGCAGTGGACATCACATGGCTCGCAAGCCACTATGATCAGTGCCTAACATTACACTGGTCTAAAGCTTTCCTAAATAGTAGTGCTTTGTGCACCATTTCCATGTCATGAATCTCATAAACTGTTGTAAGCTGAATGTTCTAACATGGAAATAGGTACAAAATGTGTGTTTTGTTCAGAAAAAAAAACAACAGTTCAGTTCTGCTCCACATTTATCCATCCTTAATCCACTTTCTGTTCTACCATCCATCAACCCATCAATTTATCTGCCTGGCCTCTCCATATTTGTTCTCAGTGGAGGGTCATCTTTCCTAGTGCTTTGTTGAGGGTCTCATAGTGGTCACATATGTTTCTCTCAGCCAGAGCAGGTGGCTAACTGTTGGAGGAAACAAACACTGAAAACACTGCTAACAGTTATACACATGGTACAAGGCTTTCATCCATCCCACCTTCCATCAATTCACTCATGCATCCTTCTATACAGTATATCCATTCATTCATCCACCCATTATTCCATTCAAGGGAATCGATTCCTGATAGCTGCCCACTGACATTTGTTCCTTTTCTCAAAGTAACGGATGGTTGGTCTCAGTATCAACCAGTTATATTATTACTAATAGTTTATAATAGCGCCCTTACGACAGACAAATTTGGTGGTTAAAGCGAGCTTTTTTCAACTGTGCTTGTGTGAATTGCCTTGAAAAGGCAATTCATGCATTTGTTACTTCTAGGCTTGATTATTATAATGCTCTGTATGTTGGGATGTCCCAAGCCTCTCTGTCTTGTCTTCTGTCTGTCTCACCTGCTTTCTCACCAATATACATAATCCCAATTCTGCGCTTTCTCTTTTGGCTTCCTGTGCTGTACAGGATCACTTTTAAGATTTTACCTTTTATTTAAAAAGCCTTGCACAGTTTTGCCCTTTCCTATATTTCTGACCTTTTTTTTGTTGGCATTTGCCTGGTTGATCTCTCCGGTCTTCTAATCTGCTGCTCTTAAAGATGCCTAAATAAAGGCAGAAAAGCTATGGTGACCGGGCTTTTGTTGTAGCTGCACTTAATCTGTGGAATGTTCTTCCATTTGAACTCCATTCTGCCCGTCCTCGCTGCCTTGCGATCGCTCCTTAAAGCCTATTTATTTAAAGAGACATTTATTACCAGCACTGATAAGGGTTTTTTTTTTTTTTTTTTTTTTTACATTTTTTTGTATGTTTACCTTTATTCATTAATGTTGTTTGATTTTATTTAATGCTGTTTCATGTGGTTCCTTTGCTTTTATTATGTATTTTCTTCTATGAAGCACTTTGTAACTGTGGTTTAGAAAAGTGCTTTATAAATAAATTTTACTTTCTTATATTGGCTCCTTAATAGAATAGGTCAGAGAGTGTTATGGCATGTTAACCTTATTGTGGAAAAACACCAAATGTAAGAATAAAAAGAAGCATTACTTAAAGCTGCATTTATTTGTTGTTTTTAGCAGAGAACAAACTGTATAAAAAGACATTTTTTCACCATTAACTGTAGTTGTTATGGTGATTGCTAGCAAACATTTGCCTAGTTACACACAGGATATCAAACAGTCCTTATTTAAACATACATAGTTTTTTTTTAATGAGTTAATTAATGTTAGCAGGAGCCTTGTCAGGTTTGGCGTGTACAGATGCCAAACAGAGGTTGTGGTGAGCTCAATTAGAAAACCAGACGAACCGAAGTAGCGACAAGTTCTTTACTTGTTGTAAGCAAAACAACTAACACAAAGTCCAGGATATCAATCAGGTCGATAAGACAGTCCAGGGTCGGCGCCGGTAAACAGGTATAGCCAGGGGATCCAAACTCGAGGTCAAGGGGGACAAAAATCAGAAAGTCGGCACACTGCAGGCGAACAGAATCTGGGAGGGCATAGACAAAACACGGTGGTCAAAAAACGGCAATCCAAGGTCAGAAACAGAGAGTCAGGCAAGGTATAAATGCTGGAGAGTCAGAGCTGGGGTCTAGAACAATCTGGCAGCGTCCTGGTGGGAAGACGCTGCCTAAATAGAAGTAAAAAACAGGTGCAAACAATAAGGAGCAGGTGAACTAATGATGATTAAATAAAAGGGCCAAAACTGAGGTGAAACAAAACAGGAAGT